>NW_007215127.1:439348-474644 GCF_000164805.1 Carlito syrichta
GGGGGGGGGCACATGTCATGAACAGATGTACCTGCATAACGAGAATTTGTAGACCTAGCCCTGAATTGTACCCTCACATATTTAAAATAAAAAATTAAAAACAAAAGAGTTCCCAAATTCAAACATTTTCAACATAGGATTCCATTAAATTACACATGCCTAGTTAAGCCAATATAATTTGAAGGTTGACAATTAATTTTACACAATATTTTAAATTTAAAAAACTATTAGGTAAGACTATAGATATAGATATATACACATACATATACATATATCTACACATACATGAGATATAAACTCTGCTCCTACATCTACATATTATAAAAGTAGCACTGGCCTCTCCTAATTCCTCACCCAGGTCTTGTTACAGATTTGAAATCAGCTTAAAGTGTTCACATCTGACTGTCTGCCCTGAAATTAAATTGGGCTCAAATACCAAAATAACACCTACCTAGAAATTAATATTCCTGCACTTCTTAGAAGAAAACTTTACTACCCAGGAGTCCTAGTGGTAGCCAACCATCCTTATATTCCAGGAATCAAGCAGAGCTATATCCTAAAGTATAACTATTATTGCAAACCTAAGGAGAGGCCAAGTCTAAAGATTTTTTTCCTCCTGAAGAGTTCAAATTCTTTATTTTAGTGATTGACTTGAATACTCTATCTCTATAAGACCTCCATCAACTCCTCCTAAGTTAATTTGTTAGACTATAGTAATCTTCTCACTATACACACACACACACACACACAAACATAATGTTGTATACTTCAAATATATACAATAAAAAATAAATTTAATAAAACGTTAAAGGCTGCCAGGCATAGTGGCTCAAGTCTGTAATCCCAGCACTTTGGGAGGTCAAGGTGAGAGGATTGCCTGAGCCCACGGGTTCAAGACCAGCCTGGGTAACTTGGTGAGACTTCATCTCTACAAAAAATTAGCCGGGCGTGGTAACACATGCCTGTAGTTCTGGCAACTTGAAAGACTGAGGTGGAAGGATCACCTGAGCTCAGCAGGCTGATGCTGGGGTAGCCACTAATGTGCTATTGCACTCTAGCCTGGGCGACAGAGTGAGACTCCAACTCAAAAACAAAAAGAAGAAGAAAGAAAATGTTAAAGGCTTAGTTTAAGGGTGGTCAGATTCTCTGACACTCCTCCCACAGAGAGACAGTGGTCTCTTTCTGGGAGCCCTGAGCCACCATGCTGGAGGGGAACTATGGGGCTCTCCAGTCAATAGTGTCACCTGAGCACAGGCTGCCAAGCCTCCCTGCCAAGAGGACACGTGAGTAAAGCCAATCCACCAGTGAATATCACCAGGCGACCTCAGCCAACATCACATGGAGGAGAACAACCTAGCTAAGACTTGTTAAAATTCATCATCCAGAAAAATCCGCAGATACAATAAAATTGTGGCTGTTTTTAAGCCACTAAGTTCTGGGGTGGTTTAAATTGTAACAATAGATAATCAGAACAAATTTTAATTTTGAAACTAATAACTTTGGTTATTCGTATGCAAAAAAACCATAATGTAATCACACCTGGACTATGAATTAAATAGTGTTCTCCCAGCTGACCTACCCCTGGTGGCCATGGATTAGTTGCCCTTTAAGACAGCTTGTCAAAGATTCTAAAGTAATACATTTCACAGAGTATGCAATGCAACTTACATTTTAATACATTATACTTGAAATGGCAAGCATAATGTTTTCCAGTTTTTATACTTAAAAACTTTTTTTGGCCAGATGCAGTGGCTCACACCTGCAATTCGAGCACTTTGAGAGGTTGAGGTGGGAGAACTGTTTGTTTGAAGCCAACAGTTTGAAGCCAGCCTGGGCAACATAGCAAGATCTCAAAAAGACAAATAAAAAATAAATTAGTCAGTAAATGCCAGTAGTCCCAGCTACTCAGGGGACTGAGGTGGGATGATCGCTTGAGTCAAGGAGTTCAGGGTTGTAGTAAGCTATGATTATGTCACTGTGCTTCTCCAGTCTGCTTGTCACAGCGAGACTCTGTGTTTAAAATAATAATAATAATACATTTAATTGACAGATAAGATTGTATTTACTGTGTACAACAGCATATTATATAGATGCTATATATATTACACTTTAAACTGATACATATTCACCTCTAATTTATTGGATTCTACCCAGAGAGAGCACACTTTCACCCCTTTAAATGGTATTCCTGCCATGCTCTTTAAAATATATTATGCTTGATAGTCACAGTTCAAGCTATGAGTGATCTGCTTATCTTTCATGACCAGAAACATCATTTTTGGAAACTGAGGTTCAAAAATTATCACTCACTGTAGGACAAGTAAGAAGACCAAGGAGGCAGAAACTTCTGCCTCCAGTAGGCTGGTCGGTGCCTTGAGGCCTGAGGAGCAAAGAGGACCCAACCACTGCCTTGTTACAGAGGCAGAATGCCCATCTCACTGCCACTCTAATGAGCATCCCAACTGCAGTGCTAGGAAATAACTTTCAGCTTTACAGTCTAGAACTTAGGAGACAACATGGTTTGCCTTTTGCATAGAAATAAGTGTGAGCATTTATGTAGATTTGTTTAGTAGTGCTTAAAGAAATGTCAAATAATTTACAGAGACCTCTGCCCCACTTATGACACCTATGCATCAATATTTTGGTCATAATCTCTAAACTTTCAAAATATCCCACCTGCTATTGAACACAACACCTGCACATGATATGAAACAGTCAATAGGGTGGAAAAACAGAAGTGGAGGCCACAACAGGTGGTATGAACTGGCCACTAACCTTCTGAGTGACTGGGGAGACACCATGCCTCCCTGGGTTTTGGCTAAACCTGCAAAACCAGTAGGTTGGGAGAAAGCTTGCCAAGGTCCCTTCTTTCTCTGACACTGTGCGACTCTTTATTGTTCTTGGATTGGCTGGGACTGGCTCCTTCCTTCCACCCTACTGTGATCATTCTCCTCAAGGAAGAACTTCCAGAAGTCACAAACTAGCCTCACAAACATAAGGAAAGTCATCGTCTTACAAAGCTAGAAGGTCAAGGTGTATGAGTTAGCCAAGTCAAGGTGAAAGCTACTGAGGTTTTAACAGAATTAACTCTATATCAGAAGTCTCTTCTTTCTACCTTTTCCGAGTCTGATCAAGTTAGTAGGTTATTGATTCTTAACACATTTCATGTAGAAGGAAGAAAATATCTACCTGCTATGGGGTTACCTATAATTTTTCTAATACACATACTATGTTACCTAAAGCTTTAAAGTTCCATATTCTTTAAATAATTCATGCTATGCTTTATCCTTTGATTGTTGATCAAATGTTTGTTGCAGAGTAAGACTTAGGCTGCCCAAATTAGCACTGAAATCTAGCAAATTATGTCTCAGAATTTTAACTTTTAAAATAAAATTTAAAATAATTTTTATAAATCTTTATAAACTCCAAAAATAGTTCTCATTATTTTGACTACAACAGGTTTAAATTGCAAAGAAAATTATTTCCTCAAAAAAGACACTACACTATTCATCAAACTTAGTGAGTTTATAACCGAAAATAAGAAATTAAGTATGAAAGAGCAAGCCAGAGACAACATACCAACATACAGAAAAAATACTGAATCTTTCACCTCTGACTATTTCTCCTCTCAACAAGAAAAAAGATCAGATATACAAGAAGTCTTAGCTCCTGTTTTTTGGCAATATTATGCTACATATATTTGCACATATGTAAGTTACATGGATAATTTGGCTATAACCAGGAATGTCACTTTACCAGATTATAAATTTAGTCAGCATTCCTCCATATAGCCTAGTTCATGATACTAAGCAACGCAAACACGCTGCCAAACAACCAGTGTTTTAATATTCTAACTTCCATTTCTTCCACCACATAATTTCCTGTAATAATCTCATTCTGCCTGAGGTCCAAAGACATTCTTATTTATGCTACTCAGGTCAGTATGCCAATAGCAAGAAGACCTAGTCTTGAAAGGCTGAGCTTTTCAAATGAGTCCTGAAAGAATTCTACCAACACTGCCCATTTCCCAAACAGGGATAATGGAAGAAAGCAAATTTTTAAGAAAATGGCTCTAATGCCATTTTCAGTTAAAAGCACTGAGAGATTTACAATGATCAAGTAATATGCCAATTTCTTTCAAATAATGCCAACATTTGATGCCAACACAATTACAAGTTGGAAAAATGTGTAATGAATAAGGCAGCTCATAATTTCCCTTAGAATATACGTACAACTTATTAAGTGACATAAAAAGCAAAGAGTCATGGCAAATGTTGAAACCTTAAATCTGCGTTTCATTGCTTTGGGGCATTTTAGTCAAACTCCATCATCTGGAAGTACCTAACAATAAGAAATATTAGGTCACAAGCTGTTTTAGAAACACCTGTAATACCTTCACCTAATGAGGCAAATAAACGAGAGCTTCATGTTCCCCATCAAATAAGAAAACTTAATAGTTAAATCTGACATAATAAGCCCAAACTCAAACCCCGTAGAAATGAAAACACTCCCACGGAGGGCACTTTCTCTTCCAAATCTTCAACTCTGCCAGCTCCCTCACCTAAAGCCACCTGGTGGAAAAATGTGCCCCCAGTGCTAGGTCAGCATGGGTTTTTCCAGAGTGGAGCTTAATTCATTTGGTGGTCTTTGGAGGTTCAGAAAGAATAAGGTTTTCCCTGGATGACCCCTGCCTTCACCTTCCTCTGCTTTCTCTCTTATTCAAAACCCCCAATCTCAACCCTTTCAAGGTATTTACCAGGCCAAAAGGCAGAGAGGTGAGTGTGTGACTGCCCAAGTCTCCTCCTCTAAAATCACCTGTATACCTTGTCTGTTATCACTTTCTCCCCGAAAGGGTTATACAATCATTTTCTTCCAATTAGGGCTGCCAGATCTCACAAATAAAAGTTCAGAAAGCACAGTTAAATGTGAATTTCAGATAAACAATGGACAATTTCTTAGTATAAGAATGTCCCAAATAATGCATGGGATGTACTTATACTAAAAAATTATAGGTGGTTTACTTGAAACTCAGATTTAACAGGTTGTCTTGGATTTTATCTGTAGTATGGAGAAAAAGAAATTAACATCTTCAACTCTTTCTGGCAGTCCAGGAAGTAGAGAAAAGGAAGCTTTGAGGAGAAGTTGGGGGTGGAGGTGAGGGAAGGAAAAAATGTAAGAAGAAAATAAGGGCTTTCTTCTCTTAGTAGAATTCCATGTGGTGTCTTTCAAACTTTCACATGCATCCAAATTATCCAGGGATCTTGTTAATTTAACATGTGGATTCTGATTTGGTCAGGCCAGGAGGGATGAAATTCTCCAGTTCTAATCCCTTTTCAGGTGATGCTGATGCGGCTGGCCTGAAGACCACACTTTCTGAAGCCCTGTGAGCAAGGGGAGGGGTGTGCGAATGGTATGGATGTGTGCTGATGATCAGTGAAGCTTTTCTAAGAGTTGGGGTTAATTACAAAGACTCAGTCTCTTCTGAAATTTCTCCTAATTCCCTGCTGTGAGAAATAACTACTGTCATGCATACTAAGACATGCGTTTTAAGCAAAAAAAGCATCAAACAATCTTAGACATGCATGCTTCTCATATTATTGCTGAGAAACCAAGCTACATGTTTAAGAATCCAGTACAAAAGCCTTGTTCAATTTGGACAATCTGGTAAAAGTGACATAAGTTGTGCAGAATTCATCAAATCAGTGCTCCTAAAAACCGACTTAAGACCCCAGGATCTGGCTGTGGTTTCACCATTAGTGACATATGTGCATATACACACCAATAAAGGCACACACAGCACTTCCCAAAAATTACTTGGAGAAAAGTTGTTCTTCTAGTTCAAGTGGCTTATTATGTAGACCAAGGATGGACAACTAAGACTCTGGGGCATAAGCATGAGATTGGTATAGCTTCCTTGATGTCTTTGACGCAAAATAGAAAAAACGTCATTAGGCAAATAGGGCCAGGTGTGGTAGCTCACGCCTGTAATCGTAGCATTTTGGGAGGCTGAGGTGGAAGGATTGCTTGAGGCCAGGAGTTCAAGACCAGCCTGGGCAATATAGCAAGACCTTGTCGCTACAAAAAAAAAAAAATTAAATTAGCTGGACATGATGGTGTGTGCCTGTAGTCCCAGTTACTCAGGAGGCTGAAGTGGAAAGTTCACCTGAGCCCAGCAGGTCAAGGCTGTAGTATCATGCAGTACAGATCATGTCACTGCACTCCAGTCTGGGCGACAGAGTATCAGAGTCAGACCACTTGTGCTAAATCCTAGCTCTGATGCTGTAACCCTTCTGTACCATTCTTAGCTTCAGTTTCTTTATCTGTAAAGTGAGGTCAATGAAAGCATGTCTGACAACAGGAAAAATAAGGGAAAAATTGAAAAAAGTATGCCTAAGAAGTGTCTAGGAAGAGTTCAATAATGTCACCTGGTAATATCCTGTCATTGCAGTTGTTTTTTTGTTTGTTTGTTTTTTGCTACTTTGCATGAAGTTCTGAATTGCTCAAAGTTACAGTGTGTTACGGTAAAGCCATGGACTAGTCATCCTTCCCTTAGATTACCTCCTCCTACTCAGCTGCTCTAGTAATAAAGCCAAGCCTTTACCAAGGCCAAGAATGTCCAGTTGTATGCACAAGCTGATGTGGTCGGTCAAATATGCTGCAGATACAAAAAATGAGCCATCTGAAACAGACTTTGGGAAGTGAAGACTCAGCTCCAAAGGTGAGACATTCACAGCCTCAGCTAATGGCCTAATACATATACCCATCACTGTGAGAGAAATGGGTGGTAATATGTCCTTCTCCATGTCTAGTAACCTTCTAAGAAAGGTACACGCAGAGGCCTACTCCAGTCATCAACTCATTTTGTTTTTAACAGCCTACTTTTCTACTCAAAATTCAATGTTCCAGAAGGAATTGATGACTCACCTAATTACAGGTCTGAGCAGTGGATATTACTTTATCCAGAAGAGCCACAGCTACCTCACTAGCACCCAAGAAACGACGTCCCAAGAAGGAAAGAAGGTGAGAGGCAACAACTACCCTTGTTTGCAGCATTAGTCACACCCGCAAATAAGACTCTTAAGGGATGCCTCCCAAAGTTCCTTTCTCTAGGGACTGAAGATATAGACACAGACTGTGAGGGTTGGGCCGGCATCAGAAGAAGACACTAGTACCTCCACTGACCTCAGGCGAGGGCCAGAACATTGCATCCTGATGCCCTAAAACCTGCGTCTCTAAAGACAAGAAGCCCACAGCTGCCATTAGTCTAATGAGTCCTTCCTGTTTCTTGCTTTATACCCACAGTTGAGACAGAGATGGGTGACAACATTTCCTTTTCTGTGACTAGTGAACTTCTAAGAAAAGCCTTATGATAATACTAACTACTTCAGTGAAGGATCTGAGAAGTCAGCTGTTAACACCACTCAGATCCCAGCAAGACTTTCAACAGCAAAGATTCAAGCCAGCCTCCCTCTGTCCAGGCCATGACGCAGAGTGGCTGTCTGGCTGCAATGCAGCAGGCTGCTGTAGGAACTTTTCAGGGCAAAGAGTAAGCATTTGATAAAGAGTAACACTCAATTAAAATGAAAGATTAAGAATGAGATAATGGGATGTTACACACCATATTCTTTTCAAAACGAACACTGAAAAACCCTATCAATATGGAGTCCTCCAACAGAAACACAGACTATAAACATTGATGTCTTTCTTTTTACTCACACTTAGAACTACTTTGGTCTTAACCATTTGTATCTTTGCTCAGCCTGGACTTAACTGATTTTTCTGTCCTTCCCTATAAAACTGAATCTTTCTACCAAATGACCCTGCATTCACCTTAATTTGATTTTCTGGGTTTACCGAGTTTTCATTTTCAAATAATCATTATAGATTTTGTGCTACAGTTGTGATCACTTCTCCAACATTTGTTTGACTGTGGCTCAAGATTTTAAAAAATTCTTTGAAAGAAGGATTTAAATCTCGGAATCCTCCAGTGCTCACCTATCCTCCACCCACCGAGCATTCCTCTCCCTCACCCGTTCCTCTGCCTTCTCTACCCTCCACACTGGGTCTTCTTGCCTTTGACATCATGTAATTCCTTGAATAAAGGAGATTGGAGTTTTGTTACCAGTGAAACGAACTTTACGGTAGAGACATCCAAACTGTGTGGATTTGCTATAAGCTTCTTTCAAAAAGTACTACTCCATTATTGGGAATGTTTATGCCTAAAAAGAAGATTCTGTGTTCTATTGTGTCAGACGCTTTCAAAGTGCAATTGTTCAATTTGCAAACTGCAATTGGTTAACCAAGCTAAACTTAATTAGTCCAACGATCCTACAGCCCACATCAAACCCCACTGTTTGATGTATTCTGCGAGATGTCCAAGCGCCTACAGCTGGCCCAGGGTCACAATGAAAAGGCAGCCCAGGCTTAGGTCTGGGAACTGAAATGAGCTGTTCTAAGTGGAGCTTTTCTTCCATTTTCTGAGGCTGCACTGCTCTGACCTTCTCCAAATCAATCCTTTACGGATTAACATGTAAAGCAGTGTCGAATTAATTTCAGAAAG
Source organism: Carlito syrichta (assembly GCF_000164805.1). Taxonomy (NCBI): domain Eukaryota; kingdom Metazoa; phylum Chordata; class Mammalia; order Primates; family Tarsiidae; genus Carlito; species Carlito syrichta. The sequence goes on from NW_007215127.1 coordinate 447,909, forward strand.
GGAATATGAGATCAGCCTAGGATCATACAAAACATCTAACTCCTAAATACACTAATGCTTCTAGCCATTCAATGAAAAGCTGTCAATAAAGGAAAGAAGTTGGGGAGGGAGGGCGGCCTGAAGGATTTGGAGGTTGGAGCAATCTATCAGACTAGTTAGCACATTGCCTACTTCTGTGGCATGGCTAATGCATTCCTCTAGAAGTTAATCCTATTTCTAAAGACCCTCCCGCGAGGAGCACATAGGCCGTGATGAATGAGAACTAAAATGCATTAAAATTCTCAACAACTTCACCAAAAGGCACACTATTAGATTCTGAGTGTCCAAAATAAGACGGTTCATTAAAAGTGCAGGTCTTAAAGAACCCGCTTTTGTCCCCACACTGGGGAGAGAGGGGCCAGTGTGTCACTTGTGACACCTGCAGCCAAAATATTTTTACATTAGGTTGTCCAAGTAATCACACAAGAAACACTACATGAAATGGCAAGGGAAGGCCTTTTTCATGAGCTAGCTTAAATACCATTATTACGCGCCTCTGCTTGGGGAGGATGTGTGTTTCCACGGCATTAGCTACACAACGGTGTCATTAAACCCACTTTTAAAAAACAGACATGAAAGAGCACTTAATTTCCCTTGAAGGAGCGGCAGTGTTTGAACACTTCTCTTCTTCTCTCATTGTATTTTGCTTGTACTCAATTAAGAGATAATTTAGCCATTTATCAAGATGGAGTCAGGTCTGAGCACTGATATAGGCATTTAATGCAGCTATTCTTCTAGGCGAACATCTGTAACCACCTCTAGAAGACAGTTAATAGTGGTGGGCCTAATATTGACTGGAAATTACATCCTGATGAATTAGCTTTGAGTCCCTGTCAACAGTGTGGAGGGGGAGCCTGGATGGACCTCACGACTGACCACAAAAAAGTGTAAAGCAATGTCAATTCTAACATCAGAAATGCCAAGGACAAATAGTCGAGACACTATGGAACTGACAGAAAGCAACAGCTGAGGAGGCTCTGGAAGAAAAAAATGCAGAGGACAGAAGCACACCTAGAAATGGCAGGGGTCCACACCGTGTATTTGCTAAATGAATAGATTAAAGCGAATGAATGGCTCTGGACATCTATAGTCACTTAATGGGCTGACATTTTGCAAAAGCTCATCTTCAGTACTAAGTACCAAGTTCAGCAGAGGGTAGGAGAGGAGTAGGGAGGGAGGTGTATAATCCCATTTGCTTTGTTTCCAGGTTTCCTAATTTATATACATGCTACAATATTACACTAAAACATGAGCAATATGACTCCAATATTACACTAAAAAATATGAAATTAATACTCCCTCTGACTTTTCATTTTCACATCAGCATCTATCACTTCTTTGTGTTGTAATCAAACCCAAATATATAGCTTCTGCTGCATCTGAATGTAATAATAATTACAGTAATGATACTCATAGTTCTATTTATGAACAGCTTCTAATACAGCATCTGTTTTACATACATTACTTTAATCCTCACAATGCTTCGGGTAGGTGGCATCATTTACAGATAAAACACCTGGGGCTCAGAGAGGGCAATTTGGCTGTTAAAGCACACACAGCCAGCAGTCACCACAGAGAGAACTGAAGTGAGGCTTTTGGACTCCAAAATCCATGCTCTTGCCACTTCTCCATAAACAAACAGCGCAGGAGAAAATATAGTACTATGTATTTAAAAAAAAGAAGCATAACTGAGAAGCTGCACACCCAAAAAGGCTACAAGGTCCCACCTGCTTGAAGTAAAGATGCTTGTTAAATGCTAGGGTCAAGGGCAACATGTATGAATAAGTAAAAAAGGGTCATCCTACCCAAACCAGATCAAGTATGCTCACAGGGCAGCAAAAACAAAACTGGCTCAAGACACACTGGGGTCTCACCAAAGCTGGGCTGTGTGACTGGTGGAGATGATCACCACCTGGCACCCCTTCCCTCAGTGAGTGGTGAAGCACAGGAAGAGGCAGGGCACAGGAAAGCAGGGGCCAGGCAGCCCTTTCCCACAGACATGGGAAGCAGGCAGAAGGCAGTACTGACAGAGGGTCACCTCCGTGCCAGGTTCTCGGCCTGTACAATCATCCCATCTGGCCAAGGAGCCTCTCCGGACCAGCAGGGCAAATCACATGCCCATGTCTCAGGAAGGAGCAGACACAGGGAGATCTGAGGAAAGAGAAACCCCAAGTGGCTGGTCTCTTGCTTGCTCCTTTGCCAATTAGAGACTGAAACATTTAAGAATATTCCAGAGTAGGAATGGCCATGGACATGAAGGTTTGACAGAACTGATCTTGGAAGGAGATGGAATAGGAAGGAGTCTATCAACTGGTATAATTACCCCTATTGATAGTTATCTATCTATGGTATAACTACCCAAATTGATATCTATCTATTTATCTATCTGTCTACCTACCTACCTACCTATCTATCTATCTATGACCTGTCCATTGTAGAAAAACAAAATAGATGGTAACAACATTTTTAAAAAATCACTAGTAATTCTACCGCCTCACACAAAACCTGAGTGGAAGTGGACTGAGTCTCTAACTCCTCAAAACATCTGCTATCCACCATGTCTTTGATTATATTTCCTGGGTCTACATGGCTTTTATCTTTTAGATGACCCTGAGATTGGCAACCAAAGTGTGGGGGAACCACAAGTCAGCTCTGCGTGTATCTACCTCATGGTATGGAAAGATAAACCAGAAAGTAGGGTGGTGAGGGCAGATGGGGGGCAACTTCATGGCCTAGACTAGGGTCAGCTCTGGTGCCTGGGACCCAGGGTGCCCAGGAAGAGGGTGTGAAGAGATAAACCAAGGAGCACACAGGAGGCACGATCCCCATGTGAGAAAGGGGGGGCAAATCATGTGTTCCACTTATAGCAGGATACTTCTGCTTGTTTCCACAGCTGAGGACTGGGAATGGGGAGACAGTACACCTGGGTGCTAGGGGGGTTTATTTCACTCCAACATGATACCAGCTTGGGTGGTGGTGGGGGACACGGAGAGGAACTAGTTAGCCACTGCAGCCAGGAGGCTCTTGTCTTCATTCCCCTGCTCTTCCCATCAGCCCTTTGTATAGTGAGAACACGCAAGGATTAGGAAGAACAGGGAAAACAACTGTATTGCAATGGTTTTGTTGAACTGCTGCTAAGAAGACTTAGAAGTGCTAGACATTCTAACATAATGTGCTAGACATTATGTTGTGCTAGACATCAACATAATGAATGCAAGATTTGCCCTTTCTCAACTCTCCAGAACCCTCTGCTCCAAACCTTGGGCTTTGCATTTTGCTCTAAGAGAGAACTTAATGATAGGATCTCAACACAAGGTTTCAATACTTCTCTAGCCCACATGTTCACATTGTTACCTCCTCAGCACCTCACTAATGTCTTATACAATATTTAAGTATGTGTTCAGAGAAACAAAAAACTTCTAGTATTTGATCTGAATAGACTGAAGACTCATTGCTGGGGTTTCAGTACCAAAAACACCAGTGATTACTCTAAAATTGACAAATTTGAAGATAAATGTCTAGGCTATAAAAAGGAGCAAGAGAAATTAAAACGTACTACTCTAAAATGCAAATTGTGACTAAAATGAAGCCAGGCATGGTGGTTCATACCTGTAATCCCAGAACTTTGGGGGTTGGAGGTGAGAGGATTGCCTGAGCTCAGGGGTTCAAGACCAGCCTGGGCAACTCAGTGAGACCTCACCTCTAAAATAAAACAAAAAACTAGCTGGGTGTGGTGGCATGTGCCTGTGGTTCCAGCTACTAGCGAGGCTGAGGTGGAAGGATCGCCTGAGCCTAACAGGTCGAGGCTGCAGCAACTATGAGTGTTAAAATATGTGATTTAGAGCTGATGAAACAGTAATAAATTAAGTTGAAGCCAACCAAAACTCCATTTCCTACTTATTTGGGTAATGGCACACAATGTCTGGCAGAAAGTGGGAATTAGGTAAATATTTACTGAATCAATGGATAGTCCAGGAGGTGACAGCCATATGTTAATATGAATTGCAGGCGGGTACAGTGGTTCACACCTGTAATCCCATCACTTTGGGAGGTTGAGGTGGGACTGCTTGAGCCCAGAAGTTTAAGACCAGCCTAGGCAACACAGTGAGACCTTGCCTCTAAAAAAAGAAAAAGAAAGAAAGAAAAAGAAAATAAAATTAGCTGGGTGTGGTGGCAGCTACTCAGGAGGCTGAGGTGGAAGGATTGCCTGAGCCCAGGAGGTCAAGGCTGTACTGAGCCATGATTGTGCCACTGCACTCCAGCCTGGGTGACAGATTGAGAACCTGACACAAAAAATATATATGCAAATTCTATGCAGTACAGAAAATATAAATTGCTTGCACACCATCTTATTTCCGCTCTACACTTGTCTGGGACACCCCTCTCTCCCTCCTTCATTATAAGGAACAACCATTTCAGTTCTTTGAATGACGGCATGAAGTGAGCACCTCCATGTAAACTAGAAACACCAACCTGTGAACCTCCTTCAAGGATGCAAGAAGATTCATGAATCCTTCCATGTATTTTGTACTTGAAAATCTGTGTGCGTGAACTTACTCTATGACGAGACTAACAACAATCCATTTACCAGCTTCAAGTGTACAGGATGTGTGTGTGCTGGTCTTCAGCCCCTGCCTTTCTCCATTTCTACATGGGGGGAGGGGTGTGTGTATGTGTGTGTGTGCACAAGTATGTACACTCATGCTTCAGGGCAAGGCATGTGCTTCATAATTTACTTTATAGGTTTACTACCACCAGATATACAGACTCAGGATCACCTGTATAAATTAGACACAGTTGGGTTTTGTGTTTGTAACCTAGATAAATATTTCTCTGCATTTGAACTACACAGATCAGGCCTATTTAGCTCCCTCCTCTTCCCCTTCTTGGAGGACAAAATCCTCAGAGTTCTCTGCGTATCTAACCACAAGATATCAAGAGAAACCAGAGTGCTGATGCCATGCTTGCTGGAACACCAACAAGGAGAGTAAGGACAATGAACAGAATTAGTATTAAAATATAAATTCTTCACAAAAACAACAGTGGACATATCAGAAACTCATTAACAGGCCATTCAACCTGCGAGCTCCCTGGTAGCACAGGTGAAGAGAGCATTCTTTCAGTACGGGGAGTCATAAGTTCTTCATGAAAAGCCACTAACAGACCACCAAAAGGCATCTCAGCAAACAGCTGTGGCCTGCTTAACCTCTGCCCTTTCTCACCAGGCTTCCCTGCTATTCTTTAGAAAACCAACTATTATCACAAGGCCAAATCTGTTGTCATCTCTGGCATCTCATGCAAAATTTCTATTTCTTCTAAGTTTTCTTTTGCCCATACTGTGTGGAGACCTCCTCCACAGGGGTACTGTACAGGAACCAGAACCAAAGGCAAAACCTGAGACAGAGGTACAACCATAATAAAGAAAAATGAAGAAACATGTTCAACTCTCCCAGACACAGACACACACACACACACACACACACACACACACACACACACACACACCCCACACACAAATTAAAATAAAGGAAGTCACATTTCTCTTCTATTCAAATCACTGAAAAAGTGGTGGGCAAATGGTTATATTCACATTCTGGTACTGCTTTAAATTAATCTGACCCTTTAGGAAAGTGATTTGGCAATAATGACCTACAGCCAATCATTGACATGTTTTTATGGTCATTAACTTGTTCCTTGAGTCTGTCCTAAAACTTCTTTTTTGAAAGAGAAAAAAGACTTTGGCATACAAAATGTTCAGTGTAGCTTCAGAATCACAAGAATTTGAAATGACATTATTATCTAATAGCAGGAAGCCCACTCAGGCTATTTTACAGTATGAACAACTTATGAGGCCACTCCACCACCTGTCTCAGCCTCAGCAATCACCAGAAAGGGGCCTGAGGCAAGGGCTTTGGAGCAGGTGGTTTATTTTGGGAAGTGAAGCTGAATAGGGGCAATTCTCAAGCTAGTCACCACTGTGGGTGACAGGTGCACTGTCCTGACAGATGGCTCTGAGGAACTATGGAGAATGTGCCTCAGGATTGTGTGCTCAAGGGTCAGAGAAAGGGAATGTTTACCTACTGGCTCCCATTCCCTACTAGTCAAGGCATGCCAGTGGGAATTCTCTTCCCAGGTGTGCCTGTATGAATCCCAGGTAGATCCCACCAGGTCCTACACTGTACGAGCTGGAGCATCAGCAAGGCACCAAGCAAAACATGGGAGGTGCAGCCAGGTCCACCTGCACAAAACTGGCCATTCAGCAAGGGCTGGAGTAGAAGTGGGTACAGAGGAGTCCAACACACCTGGGTTGTAATTTTCATCTATGAAGGCAATGCGCCAACACGGAAACGTCTCCAGTATGAAACAGTAAAAAATAACACAAATTTCTGGCTACACTAAAATGATAACACCATAAACTAATCTTTGCTTATGGGCTTGGGCTGAAAGACCTTTTGCAAAAATGAAAACTGATACATTACCTTAGCATGCTAGTGACTTTTTCTTTTATATTATTTTGTTACAGTTTGTTCAATAAATACAGTTTGTTCAATAAATATGAAACATTTAAAAACTCAATCAGGCTTTCTAAGGACTGGTCTGGCTCAATGATTTTGAAATTTTATGAATCCTAGAACGTTTCGGGAACTAGTTTCTGATACCCTCCTAACTATTTTAATCTAGTAACTGTCATCACTACTAATCATCATCATTGTCAGCATTTACTGAATAATTAGCATGTGTCCAGGCTGTGCCAACTGAGCACTGTATTTCATTTAAGCCTCATCACAAATGAGGTCAATCCTAGGACAATTTAACAGTAGACGTCCTTTAACCAAGGTTTTGCTTTCCACAGTCAACCACAGTCCAAAAATATTATAGTATTTTGAAAGAGAGAGAAAGACCACATTCACATAACTTTGATTACAGTATATTATTATATTGCTCTATTTTATTATTAGTTATTGTTGTGAATCTCTTACTATGCCTGATTTGTAAGTTAAGCTTTATCATAGGATGCATTATATCACAGTATGCATAGGAAAAACATAATATATGTTTCAGTATTATCCACGGTTTCAGGCATCCAGTGGGGATCTCAGATTGTATCCCCTGCAGATAAAAGGGGACTACTGTATTTTACAGATAACATGACTTGTGTTTAGAAAAAACCAGCAATTTGCAGCTAATAAAGAGAGGTGGTTCCATTTGAATGCTGGCTCTATGCTTTGGTTATAAGCTCTAACCATTATGTTAGGCAACCAAGTGGGAGAAAAGGATGTGGTTAGCACTCAGCTTAGACTGGCCTCAGTAGAAAAGAGTTTAGCAAAGCATGGCACACACAACACAACAGTATGTAAAACAATCTGAAATATTAGGACTTCTGAAGCTCAACTGTCAGAGACCACCAGGAACACATCTGAAGTGAAAGTTCATGCTATTCAACTTGCTACAGCACAGGAAGTGCACAGAGGGGTGAGGAGCACCTGGTAAGAGGGAGTTGGGAGTCACCTAACATAGTGTGGGTTTGTGCTCCTTCCAAAAAGGAGCTGTTATGGGTTGAACTGTGTCTCCTCAAAAAAGATATGCTGAGGCCCTAGCCTCCAGTAGTCAGAAATGTGATTTTATTTGGAGGTAGAATCTTTAAAGACATAATCAAGTTAAAATGAGGTCATTAGGGTGGGCCCTAATCCAATATAACAGATGTCCTTATAAAAAGGGAAAATCTGAACAAAGAGATAAGCACAGAGGGAAGACAGCCCTGTCATCGGAGTGATGTATCTACAAGCCAAGGAATGTCAAAGATTAACGGCAAACACTAGAAACTACAAGAGGCAAAGAAGAATGTTCCTCTAGAGCTGTCAGAGAGAGTATGCCCCTATCGAACTTCTAGCCTCCAGAATTGTGAGACACATTTCTGTTGTTTTGAGCCAAAAAAAAATCAATCAGCCATTATAAAACTCTGAAAATTATACCACCTAGATTTCAAACTCCTCTAGTTTTGTATTAAAAAAAATAATTGTAGCTTTTGTGTTCACCAGTTATTGAGACTGGTTTGGTTCTAGTGGGTGTCTATATTGTGTGGGTATGTATGAGCACACATACATATTGTTCCATGTGATTGCATTAAGATACACAGTTGTCTTCCAAATAAGTTAGCCTTCTTGTTTCAATTAAAATGCAGAAGGTGGGTCTGGTTCCATCAGGATTTACTGTGGTGGGTCTGCAAGTCGCTCCCCACCCCAGGATTCTATTATTCTATGAGCAGAACTAGCATAACTGACAGCACAGATTGGTGATTCTGATGATATCTGCAGACAGTATATACATCTATTTAACATCTGCATATACATATACAGTAAGTCCCCTACATACAAACCATCAAGTTGCAAACTTACTTTCTTTCTTTTTTTTTTTTTTGAGTTGGAGTCTCATTCCATTGCCCAGGCTGTGGACTGCAGTGGCACGCTCACAGCCATCCCAGCAGTGACCTGCTGGGCTCAGGCGATCCTTCCGCCTCAGCCTTCCACGTTGTAAATCATCAAAGACGTGACTGTATCTTCACCTGTCCAATCACATTAGTTAGTTCACATGTCTGGCTGACACTGCCATGTGCATGCATCTGCTACAAGTGGTTGTGCTTTTGTGTATTTTACTGCACAATACTACATAAAGTACAGTAGCATAGTATCTTTATTTAAAGCCCAGGATGTCCAGAAGCAAATCTAAAAATAGCGGTGATGTAGCTCATGTTGTGCAGTTGATTGGATGTTAGTTAAACTAAATACCTAACTAACTTTGTTGGACTTAGGGTGTGAATTGGATTTACAAATATGCTCTCGGAACAGAACTTGTTCGTATGTAGGGGACTTACTGTACATACATATACAAACATACATACTTGCATACACAGATCTAATATTTAACATCTACACATCTAACATCTCCAGTGCTGCAGTACAACTCTGGGGATGTGGCTACTAGAGAACAAACAGCAAGTTAGAAATCAGAACTACTTCAAGGATAAAAGGTGCCTGCTGCTGAAATATGACTGAACAAAAAGAGATAACTATTTCTAGTTCTCTCAACCAATACCTTAGGAGGTAGGGATGGGGGGAGGGCATGGGGCAGGGATGACATAAAGAGGGCTTCTCCAAACAACTGAGGAATAGACATATCTGGAAGGGAGAGGGACTTGTTTTGTTTTAAACTTGGCACAAGGAGTAAGAATAACAAGTGATTTTTTTTAATCAGAAAAAAATGAAAGAATTCCTTCACCTTTACTCTTGAACTACAATTTTAATTTAAGAGTAACAAAGATGGAAAATCTATCAGAAGCCATGATTTTGTATTACACTGCACACTCACGAAATGGTTCCTGACATGCCTAGATGAATTTTAGTTCTTTAAAGCCAATATTTGAAATACATAATCACCTTTTACTACTATTGGTTTAACTGCTTTTTCCAGTGAATGAATCTCTTAATCTTTTTTTCTCCCCCTCTCTCAGCCCATTCTTTATTTTTCTCACATGCTTAGAGCACCAAGCATTGAGGCTTCCCATGAGGACACAAGCCAGAAGGAGCTTCTCCAATGATGACATATCATGGTTTTTCTACTTCCCAATCTTTAGAATTTGGTGCCTGTTTTTTTCACTTAATTCTTCTACTCTCTGTTCCACAGAGTTGCTAGTGGGTAGGCATTTTTTCCCCTCAAATACACTAAAGTATGTGCTGAATACCAATTTTAACTTAAGTGACAAATCAATCACATATATGTTTACTTATAATTTAGCATGAAATAATTCACTAAAATATAACTGGAAAAAAGTATATGCATATGATAATGGGGAAAAAATATAAAACCAAGTGTGACCCTTACTGACTATGGGACCAAGTGAGCACCCGCAGTTGGTCAGGGCCGGCTTCCCCTAGGGAGGCGTCTCAGCGCTGCAAAGGGCTGTTTGTCAGGCTGATGGGAAGACAGCACTCTGGGCATGTGACCATGCTGATGTGCTTCAATGAGAATGTAAAGGCAAGCAGGCACATGAAAGACTTATTAAGTGGTTGAGCCCAAGATGAAAGGAAGAGCTGGGCGGAGTCTGCAAAGGAGGGAGCACAGGAAGTGATAGATCTCCAGTGCCTCCATAAAGGGTCCCCTAAAACGTGTGCAGGGCCACCCTGCAAGACCTCGAGTGCTCCATGTCACGGCCTAGATCGTGGTCTCCCCCGGTCTGTACTTTGCTGTCCTTCTCACTGGGCACCTGCCACGTGCCAGGTGTGGGAGTCGGGCACGTGGCAAGTGCACGCAGGCTCGGCGAGTAAGCCCGCAGAGTTGCAGGCTTGATAAGTGCAGGATCCGTCCAAGTTAAAGCAGGCAGCGTTTCTGTCCAATGTGTTTACTGCGTAGCAAGAGCAATTGGCTTTTTACCTGGCACCATCTGTTTCCTCACCACCCACTGCCTGACCATGAAGCCAGTGCCACTTAGGTTTCTGTCATGGCAGCACCCGGGTTCCAGGTACCAGTTATTATATTACTAGGGTAGGGATTACACTTCTGGAGCAAAGAGACATCAAATCACACTGGCTCAAACAAGATGGAAGTTTGATTCTTCTGCACATGACAGTATGGAGGTGAGCACTTCAGGGTGGTGGACCCAGGGTCCCTAAATACAGGTATAGGGCTGGTGGTGCCCAGATCAAGGGACATTCAGAGACCCAAATTCCTTCCACTAACACCATCCCTTGGGTGTAATACTCAGTCTGCACCACTGCAGTGCTAACAGACAATAGAGTAGGAAAGCAAACAGGGTTATGCAGACATGATATGAGCTTATTCCACTGCTCCGGAAAGGAAAATGCAAGGGCTGGTGAACAGAGTGCAGGCAGGGAAGCAAGGCTGGGGGCTACAGTAGTGTCCTCATCAGAGGAAATCTGACAGAGGCTTGCACAGAAGGCAGTGGGATGGTGGCAGTAGACAGGGCCGTATGTTCGGAGGGAGAAGGACAGTCTCGCTGATGGAATGGATGTGGCATAGCGATGTGAAAGAGAGGAGTCCAGATTGGTGCCAGGGCTGTGACTGCTGCTGTTCATTGAGAGAGGAGTGTGGAGCTGTGGGAAACAATGGAGAGTTCCTGTTGGGCTGGGCTGGATTTTCTTTGTCTTTGAGACATGAGGTGGAGAGGTGGAGATGTGGCATATACTGCTCGTTGCCAAACGGCTACCATGTGGATCTGGATTTCCACATTTTTTTATTCCCGTATCACACTGGGGGAGCTGAAGCCCATAGAGTGTAACCAGTTGGCCTGAGGATACACAGCTGATAAGCGATGGAGAGAGCTCTGGAGTCCCAGCCGTCTGGCGCCAAAGCCCACCCTCTCAACCACAGGATGATACACGTGAGGCTGGTGGAACTGAAACAGGGCTTCACAGCGAGGTCCAAAATTGGCCTTTATGCCTGACGGAAAGTATGATGCTGTGGGCTGTCAGGGAAGGGGAGTCAGTGGTCATTATTGGTCAGAGAGAAGAGGGAAAACTTAATGGAAGAAAACTTGAATGACCTGTCCAATTGGAATTGCTGAAATTCAGTGCAAAGCATGAGGTTGCAATACTTCCTGACTGTTATCAAAGAATAATGAGTGGGTATCTTATTGCTGTGGTGTGCACTGTCTCTTAATTTGATAAAGCTCTTGTTTATAAAAAACAAAACAAAACAGATTTGGATTTGGTCCAAAATCTGAAGGAAGATCTCTATGGCACTTTATAGAAAAACTACCTAAGGGTGAAAGCTGAGGATAAAGGGAGGCTTCCAGAGGCCATAGGAAGGGCCTTTTCTGAGATGAACTTGAGGCCAGAGATGAGATGCTAGAAGGCGGCCTTGATGACCAACAACAAATGGGAAAATGACATGGACTAAGTAAAGCCAACTTTGAATATATCCTATTGACCCAAACCCTATACATCTTTTAAGATGGAGCCAAAGCCCTCATTCTTTACTAGAACGCCTTTGCTGACCACTGGGGTAGCTCAGGAGGACTGGCATCCCAAAGCCTTCTGACCTCCTTCTAGGATGCCTTCCTGTCCTGCAGAGGCTGAACAAGTTAACAGTGTCATTCTCAGACTCCCTACATGTAAGACTCTGGAGGCAACTGACATAGGTTTGACAACTGGATGTGTTCACATGAGATTTGGAAGTAGGAAGAGAGGCAGAGACCCTCTCCTGTCACTTCACTTTGGACACTCCATGTCCAGTCCCTAGCAAGGTGGGAACAGCCAGACCAAGTATCTCAGGGGCTAACTATGGCTTCCTGGGTATTGTGCGCTGGTGTAGCTGCAATGGGGATGTCCCACTGATATGGATTTTTTCAGGTCAGCCTGGGCTTCAAGAGTGTCAAGCTCAATGGGTCGGCCAGCCAAGTCCCAGAGAGGGTCATCAAGGGGTTGGTAAGACTAGTGTCAGCTCTAATGGGCTGGCAAGCCTAGCCCAATGGGTGTCTCAGCTTCGGAGTCTCGCCTTCTTCCGGCAGCTCTCCTGGCTCAACCGGCTGGCAATCCAGCCTCTGGGGTGCACGGTTTTTCGACTCTGAGGATCTCCTGCAGCTCTTCAGGGTCGAGGTTCTTGTCTCATGCCCAGGAAGAATGAGGGACACGGCTGGCTGAAAAGTGAGTAAGCAGGATTTATTGAGAGGACAGAGAAGCTCCCATGGTGGGAGGGAACGCAAAGGGGTTGCCCATCTGGGGCTGAAAACCTGGTGCTTATATAGCCCTAAATCTAAGCCTAACTGTGTAGCTGTTCTGATTGGTCAGTATTAAGGTAGGGACCCAATGGTGAGCTGATTGGTTGATTTTCGATCCCAGCAGGGAGTACTTAAGCTTTAGCTTGAGAGGCTTGCAGGGAGCTTGTTTACCAACACTGGGCCAGAGAGGCCTGCCAAGAATTTGCTACACTGTTATCAGAGGACCCACCTGTCTGTCTGCCTAACCTTTTTCTAGCTATCTCCTGTCTCACCACCAGGTTTCAGCTATAGGGCACGCTCCTGAGCACAGCAGTCCCAGCAGGGTCCCTGATCTCTCCCCTTCCTCAACAGTGGCCTGCTTCAGTGGCTGTTTTCTAGTTGTTCCTGGAGCTAATTTGGAGTCAATCCCTCAAGTCCTCTCGCTAATCTCCCAGAGATCCTTCTGTCTCCAGAGTTCAGTACTTCGTACAGTGCCAGCACTCAGAAGTTTGTGGAGTGAAGAGGCACATGAATAATTATGCTGCACTAGAGCAGGCAGGTTCAACACCCTAGAAACGTCAAGGAGGGTGCTGAGTGAAACTCTGTTTTTCTTTTCTTCATTCTTCTTTTCCAAAAAGGTACAAAGGCACCTGCATTAAATCTCTTTCTGCTAAAAAAAAAAAAAAAAAATCTGGACCTGAGTCTTGACTGCCAAGTCCCACAACGTGTCCTCCCTCATCTTCCTCTCGTAAACAGCAAACAGTAATGTTACATCACAGGGCATTTTCTAGAATGGCTATATGTATAAAGTTGCGACTCATGCTATGTACTGCTAGTGAACTTTTCACAACACCATAAATGAAATATGCGAAATGAAAGTATATGAAATATGTGAATAGGAGAAGTAAAACATCATTATTCCCACATTACAAATGAGGAAACTTGCCCAAGTTTACACAGTCAGCAATGGAACTGGGATTCCACTTGGCTATACTGCCTCCCTGTAAAAGTTTACGTGATAAATGCAGAACAGATATTCAAAAGAAAGAAAGGGGGAAATGGAGGTGAAAGAGGGTCCAGTGTTGGTTTAATAAGTATAAATATGGTCTGAGTATGTTTGTAGGCAAAAGGCATAAAGAAGAGAGGAAAAAGAAGAGTCATATGTATGGACACCCAGAGTGCTTATATCTAGTAACTTAGACAAGTGGGAGGGAGGACCACAGATAGAAGGTCGATGTTACTGAGAAGGTTCTAAGAGACACAAGAGGACACAGATGTTTGCTGCTGGGTTGGAAATAGGTGCTTTACAGAATCCATGGGGAGCTTATACTTGAAGTCTGTTTTGAGGGTAAAAAAAGAATAAGTGGCGAAAAGTTAAAGAAAAGTACTGAAAATCACTAAGACTTCTTCAGTGAGCACACTCAACTGGTAAGTCAAAAATATTGCCTAGCTGAAAAAGACGAGCATGGAGTTCCCATAGCAGAAAGAAACTCAGTTTTCCTGGGGCAATATTTCTGACTGAGTTCAGGGTGCACACTGAACTCCTGGTGACCTTCAGTATACCCCTCATCCTTTTTTTTTTTTTTTTTAAGACAGGGTCTCTGTCACCCAGGTTGGAGTGCACAGTCTCAACCTTCTGGGATCAAACAATCCTTTTGCCTCAGCATGCAGAGTAGCCTGGACTACAAGCACATGCCCAGCTAATTTTTGTACTTTTTTTTTTGTACAGATGAGATCTCACTATGTGGCCAAGGTTGCTTTCAAACTCCTGGGTCAAGCAATCCTCCTGCCTCAGCCTCTCAAAGTGCTGGGATGTTAGGTGTGAGCCACAGCATCCAGCCTCCCTCATCCTTTCTATATCCTCAGACTCAGTGGTGAGTATTTTTCTGTAGTTGTTCCATGTTCTGAGAACCAGAAAAAGAGATTCAACTTTGTTGGATATGCAGATTGAGGTATAATTCAGTAGATTCAGAAGGAACTGAATAACCAATATGCAGCATATCAACAAGGGGGTCAAGCTTTGCTAATAGAACTGAATTTCTTTAAAAAATATTTATACTTGTGTCTCCAGAGTTCAGTACCTGGTACACAGATGGCACTCAGAAGTCTGTGGCATGAATGAACAAGTGAATGGTCATACTTCACTAGAGCAGGTAGGATCAAAACCTTGGAAATTTTAAAGAAAGTGCTAGGCAAAATTCTTTCCTTCATTCTTCCTTCTTTCCAAAAGGGTAATGGCCTATTCAGCAATTCTTTTTTGCTAACTGTAATAGATAACTCAATACCATATTTTCACTAACAGCAAAAACAATTCACATTAGAAGGGTTCTTCCATCCAACAGAGTTAATTTTTTAAGTGGATAAGCAATTAAAGATGCCAAGTAGATTAAAATTGATCCCTAGCATAAAAGTTGTGATCAATAAAAAAAAAATCTGTAAATTTAATTGCATAAATCCTTTTTACTTAAGAACACCATAAGCATAATTTTCAGGATCACTACTTTGATCTCACTTACTGGAAAAGAAAATGTAATAAAAATACTGCTGTGGAACTTAGTTTTCAGAAATTGACAAAATATCTATTTAAGATTTTTGAATCATCCATGGAAGACAAACGCATGATGATCAGACTATGCAGCTAATCAAGGGAAATATGTGATTAGAAAGTCCCTTGGGATTTAGCCAGGATCCTAAACTAGAATGAAAAATGCTCTCCGAAATGCAGTTTGTTTTATTTACCTGGTTCCAACAGCCCCTTACTGGTGTTCATGATTTGGTGACTTTTTACGCTATCCTTTGTGTTCTTGCTCTCAGGATTTAGCTCACAATTCATCCACCTCACCTCCCCCTCACTCACTTGTGTACCTGCTACTAGTTCTGCTACTGAATACCTGTGGAAGTCGAATATAAATAACATACTAAAACCCCCTCTTATTATTCTGCCCACCAGAACATTGTGCTGCTCAGTTTGTGAGAGAAGCATACCTTGCTGGGCTTTTATTCCACTTCTCCTCATTCCCTGCCCCTCCCACCTTTGCCACCCTTTACACTGTCAAATGCAATGGCATCTACACTCTGTTCAGGAGTAACTGTTATTGTATCTTTTGTGATTTGTCTCTAGATTCATTCTAAAAGCCAACACATGCCAACATCTTATGCCATGAGACAGAAACATGTCCTATTAACTATGCAGACATTATTTGCTACTAATATTACTATATTTCCTTCTCTCTATGCCATTCAATGAATAATGTTTCCAGTATCAAAATAAAAAAGCAGCTGGGCATGGTGGCTCATGCTTGTAATCCTAGCATTTTGGGAAGTCAAGGTGGGAGGACTGCTTGAGTTCTGAAGTTCAAGTCCAGCCTGGGCAACATATTGAGACCTCATCTCAACAAAAAAATTTAAAAATTAGCCAGGCGTGGTGACAGCTACTCAGAAGGCTGAGAAGAGAAGATGGCTTGAGCCCAGGAGTTCGAGGCTGACATGAGCCACGATTGTGCCATTGTACTCTAGTCTGGGCAACACAGTGAGACGTTGACTAAAAAATAAAATAAAATAATAAGCAAAAAAGATATTTTTTCTGTTCTAACAGCTACTTTTATATAGTAGTAATGATGGCCCCCAAAATATATGTCTAAGTCCTAAACCCTGGAATCTGTAAATATAACTTTATTTGGGCAAAGAGTCTTTGAATTGTAATTAAGTTAAGGATCTTGAGATGAGACCATCCTAGATTACGCAGGTGGCTCTAAACTCAATTACCCTGGCCTTATAAAAGACAGAAGGGAGGACAGAGACACACAAAGGAAGACAAAGGCAGAGACTGGAATGATCAGCCCTAAGCCAAGGAAGTTGGCAAACATCAGAAGCTGGAAGAAGCAAAGAACAGGTTCTCCCTTAGAGCCTCCAGGGAGAGTATGGCCCTGCTACACCTTGATTTCAGGCTTCCGGTCTCCAGAAAATAGAGAATAATGTTTTGTTGCAAGCACCTATTTTGTGGTAACTCGTTATAGCAGCCACAGAAAATGAATACTCATGTCCAAGTTTTACGAAGCTCTTTATCACAGTACATATACCAGAAATCTTTTTCTTCTAAAAATTTTCCTCCTGAAGTGCCGTACCGTTTCCATTCTGAATGGGTTAATGGAAGCCTCCTCTATAATTTTCTTGCCTCTATAATTGCCTTCACTGCATTTATGGGTGGGACCTACTGATGTCTGAATCTCGTGTCTCATCTTTCTCATCTTGGTTTCCTTTCTTGTTTTGCTAGAGCATAAACTCAAGTAACTAGTTAAGAAAGGAAATGCAAGAAGCAAACTTCCTGAGTCCTTCAGTGTCCACAAATATCTTTACCTATCTTTAAAATTAATTATTTGGGTGGAAACATCATTCCAGACATAAAATAATTTTCTCTCAATACTTTAGCACTGGCCGGGCATGGTGGCTCAGCCTGTAATCCCGTGCTTTGGGAGGCCAAGGTGAGTGAATTACCTGAGCCCAAGGGTTCGAGACTCGCCTGGGCAATGTGGCGAGACCTCATCTCTACAATAAATCAAAACAATTAGCCAGGCGTGGTAGTTCGCCCCTGTAGTTCCAGCTACTTGGAAGGCTGAGGTGGAAGGATTGCTGGAGCCCAGTAGGTCGAGGCTGCGGTGGCCGGGAGTGCCCACTGCACTCCAGTCTGGGCAATTGAGTGAGACTCCAACTCAAAAAAAACACAAAAAACCAAAACTTTAGCACTGCTAATTTACATTTCTTTACAGATACCTATAGCTATTCCTCTCTGGAAGCTTTTAGAATACTCCTTTTTATCCTTGGATCCCTGAAATTCTTGAGCTAAATTGAATTAGCTCTTTTATCTCTATTGTCAGTTTTCCTATTTATCTTGGCCTTTTTCATATTTTAAGTTTTAATAACACGCTTGGCAATTCTTGGTTTTCCATTTGTATTAAACTTGAGGCAATAAAAAACTTCACATGTATTGGGAGACAATTCTCCAGGAACATTTTTACTTTTCTGCACAGTCCAGGCTTTCAGAGCAAAGAACACTGGCCAACTTTACCAAAAGATGACCAAATTCAAAACATACCCTGGAAGTGAGAGATAGTGTGCTGCTTCAAGATGTCTCTTACCTGGCACAATTTGTTTACATTCCAAGGTAGTTAAAACAAATAAACAAAAAACCTAAAGACCTTTCCCCTCTTCTTTCCTTCTCAGAGAGAACATGCTTATTTTTGAGTAAGGTAAGTCCCTCTCGCCTCTTTCCTCTCCCTCTTCTCACAGAGGGAAAAAGGGACAGATGTACCAAATGTACCAGTTATACTATATAAGCACCACACATCTGATAATCCTAGGATTCCTCTCCTGTGGTACAACACAGCTAAACACGCAAGTTGTTATGGGCTGACTTGTAGTCCCCCCTCCCAAATCCATATGTTGAAGTCCTAACTCCCAGTACCTCAAAATGGGATTGTATTTGGTGATACAAAACCAATTAAGTTAAAATGAGGTCATTCAGGATGGTCCTAATCTAGTATGACTGATGTCTTTATAAGAAGGAAATTTGAACACAGACACATAGAGGGGAAATGATGTGAAGATACAGGGAGTAGATGCCATCTACAAGCTAAGAAGAAAGGCCTGGACCAAATCCTGCCTTATAGCCCTCAGAAGGAACCAACCCTGCCAACACCTTCATCTCGGACTTCCAGCTTCCAGAACTGTGAGAAAATAAATTTCAGACTGGCATACTTTGTTCCAGCAGCCCTAGCAAAATTAGCAAAATAATACACAGTAACATCAGTCTCTTACTGTGTAGACCCACAGTAAGTGGAGCACTAAAAAGTTCTGTAACATATGATCTGTTCTTTGAGTCAGAGATCTCATTTCCTGACAGAATATATATTTTTCTACATTCACAGATTTAATAGTAGGGAACTCTGTATAACAGGGATTCCCAAACCCTGGACCAAGGACTGCTATTGGTGCATGGCCCATTTGGAACCAGACCACACAGCAGGTGGTGAGTGGCAGGCAAGCGAGCAAAGCTTCATCTGTGTTTACAGTCACTCCCCATCACCTGCATTACTGCCTGAGCTTCACCTTCTGTCACATCAGTGGTGGCATTAGATTCTCATAGGAGTGTGAACCCTGTTGTGAACCCTGTTGTAAACTGCACGTGCAAGGGATCTAGGTTGTGCACTCCTTAAGATAATCTAATGCTTGATAATCTGAGGTGGAGCTGAGGCGGTGATGCAAGTACTGGGGAGTGGCTGCAAATACAGATTAGCATTAGCAGTGAGGTTTGACTGCACAGAGACTATAATAAATCAATTGCTTGCAGACTCATTATCAAAACCCTATCAGTGGACAAGTGAGTTGATGTAATTCATTTGTACAGCTGCATCGGTGGCAGGTTCTAAGTCAGAATCTGACACTTCAGTCTGCACATGGCCTGCCCATTATATTATTTACTACTTCCATCCGTGCCTCTTTTTTAAATAGTGAATTGTATAATTACATCCTTATATATTACAATGTATTAATAATAAAGTACATAATAAATGTTATAAACTTGAATCATCCCTAAACCATCTCCCTCACCCCTGGTCAATGGAAAAATTGTCTTGCACGAAACCGGTCCCTGATGCCAAAAAGGTTGGCAACCACTGCTGTATACCACACAGAGCTTGTCAGTAGATAGATTTCACTTTAATAAAAGAGGGCACTGGGGGCCCTACATTCTAGGATGAGGAAGGTTTTTCTGTGTGGTATTAATACCACACTGATTGCCCTCATTATCACCAGAAAGTCATTCCATTTCTCTAAAGGGAATAATCACAGAAATATTTTGCTTGGTACGGATGACCTGCCATTCTGCAGTGGGAGCAGAGGAACTTACATGTATCTGGCCCCTGAATTTCCAGCCCTCCACAATAGACACATGCCAAGTTCCAAGTTCCTGAGACTCTGCAGGGCACCTAGGTGGCTTCATCGGCTGTCATTCCCCCACCTGCTTTTCATCTTCTAAAAACCGGTTTAAAACTTATCTTCTGATAACCACCTTTTATTTCCTTTGATGCTGCAGATGTTTAATTTTTACTCTCATACAGTCTTTTTGGGGAGTCTCAAGAAGGAAGAAGATAAACACATGCGACAAGATGGTCTTATTCAAGAAGAAGCGTCAATCAATTTTCCTGAATATTATTTCCTGATATTAAATCAAACATAAGAGACCTAGACTTATCCTAGCCACAATTAACTTTCTCAAATGGATAGATGATCACACGACAAGTTACACAAAACAATTCTTTCAAGGTCTATTGAAAAATTTTTTTTTGAAAAATGTTAAAGAAGTCGGAGAAATAGAAATCTTAGGGGACAGTCAAAGAGAAGGAATGAAGTTACAAGTCTCAGAATATAGAAATAAAGTTCTTGTATCAAAACATCTATTTCATCTGGAAATGAAAAAAGATCATATTTAGGCAGGGAATTGTTGGGATTAGGTGTCCTTTGTGAGTAGAAGGGAATATATTTTTTTAAAACGTTTATATCCTCAGTTCCAGAACCAGTTCTAAATTATCAGCTCTCAGCAATTCACTAGAAATGCCCCCGATGACCTGCCCTTAGCTAATAGCACCAAGATCATTGATTAGATACAAGACAAGCAGCCCGAAGCACAGGACACAGCTAAGCTTTTACAGCTCATATTTTCAGGCTTTCCACCACCATAGGGGAAGGGGGAGAAAAACTCCTCTCAATTCCCTGAAGGATGTGTTCTTGCACATAAATTGGCATTTAGGCTCAATTAGATGCTGAAGGCCTGGTCCTTTAAGGTCAAGCAAGAAAGTCCCAGCCGGACAGGTTCCCACTCCTAGGTACACCTTGGGCACCTCCTATCCTCTGTCCCAGCTACCGCTTGGCGAGTGTCCTTCTGGCTTTTATGTGCTCAGAGTTCCAACAAACAGGCAACAACGTGAAAGAAATGCCTGATGAGGAGGAAGAGGATGGAGAGAAAAAGAACACAAGGATTTACCTTACTGCCACGTGGCCAGACTCTCAGCAGGCAGAATAATGCAGTGTTAAAGAATCTCAAAGAAGGATCTACATAGCTCATGCAGCTGTGAAGCTTTTCTCTTTGATGTATGACTTGGTTAACGGTCTGAAGAGAGTTGGTTAAAAATGAAACAGGCAAGTACACGAGGGCTGCACCACCCACCTCACAGCCTCTGCAAGGTCTCTGTGGCTACGGTGCTAGATCAGTACATGCCAGGCACGGTTCTGTACACTCTACAGTCATTGTTAATTTAATACAATAATACTCACATTATCCTTATTTTACAGATAGGGAAGATGAGGCACAGAGAGGTGAAGTGACTTGTCCAAAGTCACACAGCTATTCAGTGGCAGAGCCTCAGATCTAACTTATATGGACAGTCATTCCGTAACTCCTTGTTCACAATTTTCCTCAAAACATGGTCTTGGAATTATTCTCTCTCATTTAACAAACGAATGTGATGCTGACTCAAGAGTCAACAAAATGTGTCCTTGAAGATAGGTGGGGAAAATATATGTTCCCTCAAAAGGAAGCCCTGGATGCAGCATGAGCCTCAAAAGGGCTGTGAAGGAGTCTCACACACAGAGCTGCCTCTCTGGTCCTGCACTTTGGGTTCCACTGTTTGGGTGACTAAGGACAGAATAAGAGCTTGCTCCTTATTGCCAAGCCTTTAGAAGAAGGGAATACCATGAGACAGAGGGAATACAGTGCCCCAAAAACAGAAAACCTGTTTGGCAAACCTTTTGAAACAAGCATACATAAAAATATTTGATTTTGGCTGGATGCAGTGGCTCATGCCTATAATCACTTTGGAGACCAAGGTGAGAGGATTGCCTGAACCCAGGGGTTTGAGACCAGCCTGGGCAACTTGGTGAGACATCTCTTAAAAAAAAAAAAAATTCATTTGGACACATTCTATGTGGAGATTTCAGTATTTGGTAAAGGCAAAGTAAGTCACATAAATAGAAGAGGCGAAGGCGTCAGCCAAGCCAAGGAGGGATGAATCAGATCAAACAAAGGAAGAAGTTCCATGGTAAGCAAGTGATGTGGGATCCAAAGACTTCCACACCAAAACCACCACAGGAATAACAACAGCTGGAAAGTATTTCTAGTGATCCCAATTAGCTCACCAACTATGGACCTGAGTTTTGAGACTAGATGATTCTCCTTCACACACCTGTCCAGATTTAAGAGAATGTGCTAGAACATTTAGTCCAGTTGACCTTTGAACCATGCAGGTTTGAGTTATGTAGGTTCACTAAAATGCAAAACTTTCAATCAAACTGGGACTGAAAATACAGTATTCAGAGGATGTGAAACCCACATATACAGATGGCCAGTTTTCCATAGTCAAGGGTACTACAGGGCCAAGTGTGGGACTTGCGTATATGCAGACTTTGGCATACTGGGGGTCCTGGAACCAATCCCCATGGATACTGAGGGAAGGCTGAATTTATCATGTGACACACTGTGGCTCTTCATGAAGACATGGTAATTACAAAGTTCACCTAGTTTCTATACACTGAGGTTATTAGATTCTAAATGTGGAAGTGAGTTCTCCTCTCCTCTGACTGTGAATGAATGACAGTATACGTGAGAAAGAGAAAGTAACTGGGCGCAAGCATGCCCAAGCATGAGAGTGACCAATCGCAAGAGGGATGGAACATGAGAGTGACCAGGTGGGAGAGTGACTCAGCCTAGGAGTGACCAATTGCAAGAGTGAATAACTCCAGGACTGACTGAATCGGCGAGTCTTTGGCTGCTTTGAGTAGTACAGCAGATTGAGACTGTGTGTGAATAGACTTCCAGCAAATACTTCTAAGACTTCCTATTCTGAGTTCAAAAAATAAACTTTTAAGGCTGGGCATAGTGGCTCATGCTTGTAATCCTAGCATTTGGGAGGCTGAAGCAAGAGGACTACTTGCGGCCAGGAGTTTGAGACCAGCCTGGGTCACATAGTGAAACCCTCATCTGTACAAAAAAATAAAAATTAGTATATTAAAAAATATCAAAAAAACTTTTGGTTTCAAAAACGAGAAGAACCTCTTAGGAAAATGCAATGATTAGCCAATAATTATGTGGGGTCAGGCATCAGGCTGAGCACCATTATGTCTTCTTAAGAAGACTTCTATCCTCCCAGATTCCCAGAATCTGGTCTTCACCTCACTTCACCCATTTCCTGGTGTCCTGGCTGAACCCACAGCTGAGGGAAGAGCCATTTCCAGCACAGCAGGTAACTGGTTTCAAGATTTAAAGTCAATGGGGATTCCAAGAAGTCTGATTCAGATTATCAGTAGAGCAACTTACAGTTTTGTCTTTCCTAAATGTGGTGACAAATATTTTAATTTCACATTATGTTAAGAGTTTTATGGAGCCAAGAAGCTTTCCAGTACTGAATATGCCTATACAAATCCGGCTGAAATCAGGCGGTAAGAGCAGTAACTATAACTATCACCTTTTGGGTCAAAAATTTGATTAAAGTCAAATGACAACTAAAATGCATTTTATTAGCAGTAAGATGAAATCCACAGAGCATATGTCAAAGTTGGAATATGAAGTCATAACTTCTGTAGATTAGAGTTGGAAGCAGTAATTTTATCACTCTACTCCTGCCTAGCCCATAAATTCAAATATGGTTCAGACAGCCATGCTGGACTGTAGGGTGGTATCCCACTAATGCAAAACCCTGGGGAGGTACCCCCTTCTCTTGTGTCTCGCTGCCCAGGTTGGGCCACACCCAGGGCTTTCGGCTTTCCCCCACCCCCTGTCCCCCTGAGTTTATGATTCTGGGCATCTCTCCCAATTCAGGGCCGGGATCGGGTGTCATGGGAGCACAGTGCTCCTGCACGGCCGGGATCAGCTGTACTGGGCAGGCATGCTGTAGAGTGGTCTAATTAGCCACTGTGAAGATGTCATGTTTCATGAGCAATCAGCAGGACAGGACCGGGACAATTTTAGACATGGGAACATTCCTTCCAGCACGTCAGAGGTGGTACCCTCTTTCTACAGGCCTCTTTGTGCTTCCTTAACACCCACTGGAGGTGATTCCCATTTTTCAACTCCAACCAGGAGTCTCCTGGCTTATAGTGTTCCTCTGCTCCCCATCACCATCCTGCTCACCTCTGATGCACCATCTTACCCAATAATGTCACGTAAATCTGCCCATGGCCTCTCCTTAATCCTAGCCCCGGTACCAGGACTGAACCCTCATCCTCACGATTGTTTGCTTGAATCAGTGACAGGGTCTCCAAAAAAAATGCCCCACTAGATCCCCTACCCCTCCTAGCCATTGTTGAATGATTGCTCTGGAACCGAGCCTCACTAACATAGCTCCATACTGGGTAGGGCTGATGGTCGCCTACTGTCAGCTCACTGTTCAGTTAATCTGCCTCTCCCATTGTAAAAGAGGAGCAAGAGCTGTACTTACCCTGGGGCTGTAACAAGACAATTATCTGCTTACCAGGACAGTGAAAACTCTTGATGTAATGTAATCTTTTATTTATTTATTTATTTATTTATTTATTTATTTATTGAGTCAGAATCTTACTCTGTCGCGCTGACTGGAGTACAGTGGTACAATCATGGCTCACCGCAGCCTCGACCTCCGGGGCTCATGTGATCCTTTCACCTCAGCCTCCCGAGTAGCTGGGACTACAGGTGCACACCACTATGTCTGGCTACCTTTTTTGAATTTTTGTCAAGACGAGTTCTTGCTATGTTGCTCAGGTTGGTCTCAAACTCCTGGATGTAAGCAATTCTCCTGCCTTGGCCTCACAAAATGCTAGGATTACAGGTGTGAGTCACTGTATCCGGACTTGATGTAATATTCTTTTAAAGCAGTGTTAAGGTATGATCAAAGTTTCTTTCACATGTAGTCAGAACTGGACCAAAAATGCCTGTTGAATGATGATAAAAGTATACAAACGGAATGCCATTTGACATTCTTAGTACTGGGATCTGACTGCTTATGGATCAAAAAGCTATTTATAAAAGTTTTGTGAAGACCTGAAGCATTACAAAAACTATGGGCTACATTGTATAGTTTCTTATGATCTGAAGATCCTTTTAAATAAAAGACTCTATTAGGCCAGTTGTGGTGGCACATGCCCATAGTCCCAGCTATTTGGGAGGTTGAGGCAGGAGGTTCACTTGAGCCCTGGAGTTCAAGGTTGCAGTGAGCTATGACTGCACCACTGCACTCCAGCCTGAGCAACAGAGCAAGACCCCATCTCTTACAAAAAAAGAAAAAGAAACCTCTAATAACAGGCAACTCAAAATCTCCCCAAATACAATCTATCTTGTAACTTTAGATATTTAATTACACAACAAAAAAACCGCATCTTGGCCATGTCCATTCCAAGAAGGACAAAGTCCAAATAGAATGAAAGTGAATTATAAATCCCTGCAAAAAACTTTATTAATCAAATGGGGGAATTAATATTTAACTTACCTAGTGGGTGCTATTATTACAACTCTTTAACATCAAGCTTACAAAAATACCAGTAGATATATAATGACATATATTTTTAAGACTTTTTTCCCAATAAGGTTGGACCATACAAGAATAAGCATTAGTAAGATGAACAGTCAAATGCCAAGAAATGAGGGATAATTTTTAGAGGAATGAGCAAGTTGGCTGCAATCATGAACATCTGTATCAAGACAAATAATGAAAGCTACTCTTGCCTCTGTGGGCTCAGCATGGCCCAGCCCCTATTGAAACCCTGATATGGTGGGCAGCCAACTGAGTTCTTGGGGGGTAGGCAGGAGAAATGGCAACAAAATATCAAATGAAAATAAAATAAATACGTTTCCTGAAACAAAGCCAAAATCTGAATAATCCTTAAGTAATGACCACTTATACAGCTGATAGCTTCCCAAGTTTTTCTTCCCCCTTGCTTAAGTAACATGGGACTTGGGCCAGATTTAAAACCAGAGAACACTTAGAAACTATTTTTAGGTAATTCTGTCCCATTTTGGGTTGCCTGGTGTAACCTAGGTGGCAATTTGATGTCAAAACAGCTAAAGAAGGCATTCTGAGCTCTCTCTGAGCCCAGCCTCTACCTCCAGGAAAAACTGCCAGTCCTATTCCATTGTTCTCCCTGCCAGAATTTAGCCCGTTAGTATAGTTTTCTTTCTCTATGCAGTGAGTTGAAGGCTGACACACACACACACACACACACACACACACATTTAGAAAAAGAGTCTTTGCAGATATAACTGACAATCTTGAGATGAGAGCATCCTGAATTACCAGGGTGGGCCCTAAATTCAATGACATGTGTTCTAGTGAGAGACAGAAGACGCAGACACACAGAGAAGAAAGCCACATGAAGATCAAGGTAAAAGTCACAATGACACAGTCACAAGCCAAAAAGTACCTGGAGCCATGACAAGCAGGAAGGGACAAGGAACAAGTTCACCCCCAGAGCCTCCAGAGGTAGCATGGTTCTGCCAACACCTTGATTTTGGACCTGTGGGCTCCAGATCTGTGAGATAATTATTTTCTGCTGTTTTAAGCCACCTAGTTTGTGATATTAATAATTTGTTACAGTAGCCCCAAGAAACATACATTCCAGATACACCGAGGCAGTATTCCTATTTCAAAGAAGCAAAGGAACATCACTTAAACAGTTAACAGTGACCAACTTCCCATCTTTAGAGCACTCTAAGTATCTGATCTCTACAATTAAATTAAATGGGATTAAATATAGGCAGTGCTTCACATATGAAATTGCTGTGCAAGTGCACACAGTTGAGAGGTACAAGAAGAGGATGGATAGTATTAGCATGTGTTTTTGTTTTTGTTTTTGAGTTGGAGTCTCACTCTGTCGCCCAGACTGGAGTACGGTGGCCACTCCCAGCCACCGCAGCCTTGACCTGCTGGGCTCTGGCGATCCTTCCGCCTCAGCCTTCCGAGTAGCCG
>NW_007215127.1:475036-559674 GCF_000164805.1 Carlito syrichta
GGGTGACAGAGTGAGACTCCAACTCAAAAAAAAAAAAAAAAAAAGACACATTATTCTGTGTTGCTTTAGTCAACACTACTACATTTGGTCCAATGGGAATGGCTAGCTTTCAGAAATGAATCTAAAATTGTTGGCACTCTTCTTTAGATCTACATGTTAGGAGGTAAGCCAGGAATATGCTTCACTCTAAAATCTCTCTCATATTGAAACCACTCATTATTTTGTGAGAATATGCTTTTCTTTCTAGATACAAACACAAGTATACTTGGGTTCAGTGACAGAGAATAATTCCTGAAAGGAGGTAGAGGAGAGAGGTGGCAGCACAGGAAAGAAGGGACTAAGGGAGAACAGATGGTGGCAGATGACCTGAGCAGAGACCAGATGTACACACAGAGGCAGAAGAACTTCAAAGCATCCCTCAAAATATGGGCAAAAGAAATTAACAGGCACGCCACAGACGAGATGCAAACAGTCAAAAAGTTCCTAAGAATTGCCTCACTGGCAATATCCTACACGAGTGTTTCTGAAAATTCCAAAATGCATCAAGACAGAGGGAGAACTTTTAAACCCAAATATGGCTCTCCAAGGTCTTTTTCTGGCCCAACTATGTTAACACAAGTAAAACTCAAGATAGCCACACAATGCTGCCTGTGAACCTGAATGATAAATTCTAAAGTTAACATTTATTTCACTGGATGCCAAGGCTACTGAATAACAAAAGTGTTATTTAGCTTATAAATGGTCTACTTGTAATTTGTTAGCACAATTTTGGAAGTGCTTTCCAAGGATGGAGAAAAACCTCAAACTATAAACAAACGCTAATCTTCACTAAGACTTCATTACTCATAATAAAGGTTAAGGATGTATCTTAAATACCTCATAAACAGAAAAAGTATGTGTGGGTTTCTTTGAGAAACTTACATTTTACAAATTTACTTATCCCAGGAAAATTTTATTGCTAATTTTTATATAATCACAGAATTGAATGAGATAGCCATATTACCTAACATTTATGTTTGGGTTAAGACAAAAATTACTATTCCCAAATATAAAAATAACCTATCTCTAGAAAAAGTGAGTGAATATTAAAAACAACTCAGTCTGTCTTTACTGTTGAAATATTATTGCTTTCACACCTATTGATGAGGGACTCAATTATACCCTCCATGGAAAAACATTCAAGTATCTAAAAAAGGATTTATCTGAAGAAATTCTATATTAATGATTTTCTTTGAAGTATTTTAGGACTGCTTAAAGTAAAATTATGAGCTAATAATAATAATAATAATATCTCCCACATTTTAAAATTAAAATTACGTCAAGGCTGGGCTCAGTGGCTCAGCCTGTAATCCCAGCACTTTGGGAGGCCGAAGCGAGCGGATTGCCTGAGCCTGCAGTTTCAAGACCAGCCTGGGCAACTTGGAAAGACCTTATCTCTACAATAAATAAAAAGTTAGCCAGGCATGGTAGCACGCACCTGTAGTTCTGACTGCTTGGAAGGCTGAAGCGGAAAGATTGCTGGAGACCAGCAGGTCAATGCTGGGGTGGCCGTGAGCATGCAGGCCACTGCACTCCAGCCTGGGAGACGAAATGAGATTTCAACTAAAAAAACCCAAAAAACTATATCATGATATATCATCATGATAAAGACAGTTAAATGTTATAAAATAATTTTTCCCAGATGATGAGAAAGAAATACAGACACTTAATTACAAGATAGCTTTTGGATTAAATTTGTGTAATCTTAAGCAGAAAAAATATTCATTAGGAGTCTGGTTTTTCACAGAAGGGTGAGGAAACAATATAAAGATGAAAAACTGTTTATGGTGGATGAGTTTTATAGTATTTTAATTATATCTCAATTAAAAATTAAAATGACAAATTGAATTTTAAAATGACAAGGGTTTAGGCACAAAAACCTTTTAGGGGCATTTAGTTATTTTCCATCTTACTTGGTTCAATTAAAAACATTTCTTAATTTGCCAAAAAAATTGAACTGAATTGGCTTAAACTTAAGTTTTAATGGATCAAATGTGTCAACCAAGGGTACTCTTTTGACTTTTAAGGTAATTGTTCTGTCTTCAAACAAAACAAACTAAGTCACTGCCTGAACATTAGGAAAAATTTGCAATGTGAATGAAGATCCAGAGTTCATGAAATGTAACAATAAATAACCCTGAACCATCAGCACATAATAGTAATAGTAAAATGCTATGAACGTGGGAGGCCTGAGTAAAGGAGGAAGACAACAGCCTCCACCACATGATGCAGAAGCCAATAATGTGACAACTCTGGAAGGCAAGAGGATTTAATCCACACAGGAAGGTAACAAAGGCAAGGGCTGCACAACATGGCAGCTAAGAACACAGGAGTCAAAATCCTAGGTTGGGACTTGGGTTCTATCCTTGGCAGCATAAGACCTTGGACAAAATTGCATCATCTTAGTAACAGGCTTCTCATCTGTAAAATAGAGGTGACACAATTTATGATTCTTGCACATGAATGTATAAGAAAGCACGAGGCACAATGCCTGGCCCACAGTACACAACCAAAGATGTAAGTTATATCCCTCAGTTGGCTTGGCTCTGTTCTTGAACCATGAGTGAAGGCAAGCGTCCTTGAAATGCTTGTTACTGATAACAAGGAGCCATCAAGTAAGAGGACGCAAGTGTCACTCTTGAAAGTCTACTGACTCTGAACTCTCATCATGGCGGGTGTTGGTTAGGATCATCTAAGGCTGACATATGCACACCTCAAACCTGACAATTCTACCCCTAGTTATGTACTCAACAGAAATGCCCACATATGTTCACCAAAGGAACCTGACAGTTCATACCAACACAATTCGTAATAGCCCCAAACCAGAAATGACTCAGAAATGCTCACTACCAGTAGAACAGATATACAAGTTGTGAAATATTCGCCCAAAGGAGTATTTTACAGCACTGAGAATGAACAAACTACAGCTACAATGTGGATATCAAACAAGTCAGAATACAAATAAGTTTCATTTGTGTTAAGTACAAAGTCAGACAAAACTAAAAGGTAGTGTTAAAAGTCAGGATAGTGCCCCTCGAAAGAGAAACAGTGACCAGAAGGGACCATGATGGGTACCTCTGGGGTGTCAGAGTCTTGCATCTTGATCTGGCTATATGTGGGAGTTTAGGTTATAAAGCTTCAAATGCTGCACCCTTGGATATGTACACATTTCTTTATGTATATTACACTTATATAAGATTTTCAAAAAAAAAAAAAAATCATCTCTAGCCAGGCACAGTGGCTCATGCCTATAATCCCGGCACTTTGGGAGCTGAGGTAGGTGGATCATTTGAGTCCAGGAGTTCAAGACCAGCCTGGGCAACATAACGAGACCTTGTCTCTACAAAAAATAAAAAAATTAGCCAGGCGTGGTGGCATGTGCCTATAGTCTCAGCTACTTGGGAGGCTGAGGTGGAGGGATCACTTGAGCCCAGAGGTCAAGGCTATGGTGAGCCGTGATTGTGTCACTGCACTCCAGCCTAGATGACAGAGTGAGCCCCGACTCAAAAATAAATAAATAAATAAATATCTGTTAACATATCAAAGATATGATTTTTAAGAAACTGGTTCTTAAAAGAATAATTTATTTTGAGCAACTGAAATAAATGCTTTAAATTTATAAAATTTTCTAATTATTAAGCATACATCATGCCATATCAATCTTAGTAAATTCATAAAGTTATATATATGCAAAGTTATTTTAAAACAGAGCATGTAAAAAAAATAAAGGTCCAGTGTGGCGATTCCTAAAAGCTCTAAAAATTGACCTTCCATATGACCCTGCAATCCCCCTATGGGGAATATACCCTGAAGAACACAAATCACTCTATAAAAAAGATACCTGCACACATATGTTTATCGCAGCATTGTTCACAATAGCAAGAACCTGGAAACAACCATGCTGCCCATCAAAAGAGGACTGGATTAAAAAAATGTGGTACATATACACGATGGAATACTACGCAGCCATAAAAAAGAACAAAATCATGAATTTCGCTGCAACCTGGATGGAACTAGAGTCTATAATACTGAGTGACCTCTCACAAAAACAAAAATCCGAATATCACATGTTCTCACTCATATAATGGACCTTGAACATCCAATGCAATACTATGAGAAAATGACGGATGGTACTGGGAAACTATGGGGGGGAGGGGGATGGGATTAACAGTAGCAAATATCTGTTGGGGGATGGGAAAACACTTCTTATCTACAGGGTGCCTGAATGAAACGTCATTGTACACCTAACCCTTAACTGTACCCCACAAAACCATAATAAAAAATACTGATTAATGAAAAAAATAAAAAATAAAAAAATAAAAAAAAATAAAGGTCTCTGAAATTTTGTATATTCACTTCTAAAATGTCAAAATAACTATTTCTTTGGAACCTTGTGCATGAGCTATAATTTCTTTTTGAAGTAAACACATCCTCATATGAAGATATTTCAATAATGCTCCTGCCCACAGAAAGAGCTCATGGGATTTTTAGGGAAGTAAAGCTATTCTATAAGATACTGTAATGGGCTGGGTGCAGTGGCTCACGCTTATAATCCCAGAACGTTGGCAGGCTGAGACAGGAGGATTGCTTGAGGCGAGGAGCTTGAGACCAGCCTGGTAACATAATGAGACCTCATCTCTATGAAAAATTAAAAAAATTAGAGCACAGTTGTAGTTCAAGCTATTCAGAAGGCTAACACAGAAGGATCACCTGAGCCCAGGAGGTCAAGGCTTCAGTGAGCCGTGACTGTGCCACTGTCCTCCAGCCTGGGAGACAGAATGAGACCTTGACTCAAAAATAAAAAATAAAAAAACTGTAATGCTGTAATGATAAATACATAACACTATGCATTTGGTAAAACCCATAGAACTAACTGTACAACACAAAGAATGACCCTAATGTAAATGATAGACTTTAACACTCATTTATCCATAGAGATTCATCATTTGAAACAAATGTGCCACACTAATGAAAGATCTTAGTAACAGAGAGCTGGGGGGAACAAGGAGACAGAGGGACAGGAAAGGAATACACAGCAACGCTATACTTTCTGTTCAACTTTTCCATAAACGTAAAACTGCTCTGAAGAAGTGAAATCTGTAATCAAAATATAAATAAGTAATGCTTCCTCCTGCCTAGATTCAAATTCTGTACTTCCTAGCTAAGTGTCCACATTTTACTGTGATGGTTGTGCAGGAAACACCTAGTTTAGAACACACAAATAACAGGAAAGAACAAAAGCTTTCACATATTTTCAAGGGTTTGCGCTGGTGTATGTGAGCATTTTTCACCAGCTGTCAGTGACTGTGCAGACACAATTTTAAAAATCCATTATGAAGAATAGCTGTCATTTTTGGGGGGTATACTGGGCTGGCATACTGTTCTTCTGTGTAAGAAATATATTGCAAGATGTATTCAAATAAAAGCAAGAATAAGGGTCGACTTTAATACCTCAGGGAGAAATCCGATCGATTGGGTCCATGAGGAAAGATGTATGCATTTGGTGCTCCCTAATTACAACTGCTTTGGTGGGCAGCAGTGTTGGTGAAACAGATGTTGGAGACCTATTAAAGAAGGGGTTTCAAACATCTGCTTACAATTTTAAGGCAATTGTAAATACAGCAGAGAAGGTCAATTGGGCCAATTAAGGCCGATGTGCAAATCCACCACTGCGGGTTTCTTTTCAAGCTTACAAGGACTTGATTTTTTTATGCTTCCATTTTCTAAAACCACAAATTTTTTTTTAAAACCCAGGAAATGGGTTTAATAACTTTTGTCCATTTTGATTGTTATTTTTTTTAACGGCAGAAAACTTTCTGTTCAAAGCAGCAAATGCACACCTTTCGGCTCCTGGTGACTCATTTTCCTTCTCTGGCCTCCCACCCTCACAGCCAGCTGCTCAGTTCCTATCAAAGTGGGGTACATGGTACCAGGGAGGTAAGGGATGGCAAACACTAGGCTTCCTTTTTAAAACAGAATGAACATGGGTAAGCGCCACCTGCAGAAATGTCAACTCTGTGGCATGCAGCTTCACAGTGCTCTCAGCTGGACTGTCATGACTACGGGGGCATTTGCTATTTCTATCATGGGCAGTCTCACTAGCCTTTATTAAAAAATCAGGAAGTTTCACAAGCTGTAATACAGTGTAATGCAGTGACAAATCTTACTATCCCTAATCTAAGTATGCAAAATTGAAATTGCCCCATGGTATTCAAAGCTCACTCATGTCAGTGATAATACAAGGGACATACTTCTAGGAAATTCTAGGCAAGTGTTTCAAAGACTGAGACTCACTCACTGCTCAACAACTGACCTCCAGAGGTGGAGTGAGACTCAGAGACAGCAAAAAGGCAGGGTTGTTCATCCCAACACTACTAGGTAATTTTCCTTAATGCTGAAAGTTTAATAGTTACATATATTAAGTACGTACAAAAGTCTAAGCATCACAGGCATCAAAATGGCCAGCTTGAAGAGGGTAAGAAATAAACCTGACCTATCTTTTTTCTGATGAACTCAAAGTAATGGCCACAGGGGTATATTTTGTGGTCCATACCACTAAATTACTCTTTTTTATAAAGAGGGAAAAGCAAGGTTAGGCAAGCCTAGATTCAAATTCTGTACTTCCTAGCTAAGTGACCTCAAAGTCTCCATTTCCTCATCTATGAAATGGGAATATTGTTACTTCTTAAAAGTTAATACACAGTAGGCACTCAATAATGTTAGGTTCCTAAGGTGATACACAGTAGGTATTCAGTAAATATTGAGTTCCTAAAGATGATACACAGTAGACACTCCATAAACATTAGTTTCCTAAAGCTGACACACAGCAGCCATTCAATAAATGTTGGTCTCCTAAAGCTGATACACATTAGGCACTCGTTAGATGTTGAGTTTCTCTGTCCTCCTTCTGAGACCTTCAGGACCTCCACTAAGACACTTCCAAGGGGCCTGAACCTGAGTTGCCAACCGGGGGGGTGGGGTGTGTGGGTGTGTGTGTGTGTGTGTGTGTGTGTGTGTGTGTGTGTGTGTGTGTGTGTGTGTGTGTGTCAATTCTCCTGAATGTTTTTCTATTTGTTTATTTTCAGTGGGAGGTGTGTCTAATTTTTGTGTTATTGCTGCTGTTATTATTTACTTTGTTGTTGGTGAAACAAAAAGAGAGTGGATAATGAAAGTGCAAAAAAGTTCTAAAAGAATCCTTGAGGCAGCAGAATGGGAAGAAATACATTCAGAACAAAGAAAATTCTGAAGGAAAGTCAACATATGGCACAGAAATCTAAGTTGAGAAAGAACTTTTTTCCCTGGCGTCCCCTTTTTACTTTGCAACCTTGAGGCTCAGCTCACTCAGGTCTGAGCAAGAATAAAGAGTCCTGCTTGTCTAAACAACCGCTAAATCTGAAAGCAAACAGCTCAACTCGAGGTGGTTCTTCAGTAACATTCCTGTCAATAAGCCCGTCTCTGCTCAATGGGTCCAACAATGCCAGACTTAGAGCCATCCACTCATCCTCCTACCAGCATGCAAGGGGGTTTTCAAAGGGCCAAACCAAGAACAGCTCTCCCAATTTTTGTGGCCTTTTCAAAAACACAAAAATCTGACATTCATTTGTCTGTTTCGGCTATTCAGCTCAAATTCATTTTAAAACGTTCCCTTTTGTAAATAGTAGTGTTTGGAATACCACTACTGCCACAATATAAAATGATTGTATCTCTCTCTTTTGTAATCAAATTACAATCACTTTATAAAGAAACCTCAGGGATGGGCAAAACTACCTGGGGTTCAGGAGAGCCAAAGGGCACCAGATGCAGGGAATTTTTTTTTTTAACTCTGAAATTAAAGCTTGAAGGGCATAATTTCCTTTAAAAAAAAAAATCAAGTATTTAGCACAAGATCTGGTATAAAAAGTAATCATTAAATAAGAGCAAGTAGTCAGTGCAGCATACTAGAATCAATATCACGCGAGTTCTAGTAGACTGTTTTCTATGAATCACTGAAAAAAAATTTCATAGTGCTAACAGCATCAGCCCAGAAAGTTACAGTAAGCATTAACGAGATAGGAGATAAAAATATTAGCATCTTATTTGCTATCCCACTACGTACTTTGTCTCAATGTGTCAGAATTACACAAAAGCTGATATCTAAGGTACTTGCAACAAAAAATTCCCCAAAGGAATTTTTATTTAAAATATTACACATGATTCAACAAGCAAGTGAATAAGATGAGAACACTTCAATAAACCTATAATTAAGCTGCAATTAATATTGATAAGAACAGCATATTTTTCATACCTGTTAAATTCCAACTTCTGTGACAGCAGGAACTAAGTCTTGTTCATCTTGTAGCACAGGGCCTGACATAAAATAGAGATGCAGCAAAT
Organism: Carlito syrichta; assembly: GCF_000164805.1. Lineage (NCBI taxonomy): Eukaryota > Metazoa > Chordata > Mammalia > Primates > Tarsiidae > Carlito > Carlito syrichta. The sequence goes on from NW_007215127.1 coordinate 483,449, forward strand.
ACCTCCTGACTACTATAAAGGAGCCTGAAACAATAGGGACAGCATATTTGGTGTGATGAGTCAGAGAATAGTAAAGTCTTGACCAGAGTCTGACCATCTGAGCCACTTAAAAAAATATGCGGGCCAGGCACAGTGGCTCAGCCTGTAATTCCAGCCGAGGCAAAAGGACTGCCTGAGCCCAGAGGTTCGAGACCAGCCTGGGCAACTTGGTGAGAGCTTGTCTCTAAAATAAATCCACACACACACACACACACACAAACCTAGCTGGGCAAGGAAGCATGCGTCTGTAGTTCCAGCTACTTAGAAGGTTGAGGCAGAAGGATCACCAAAGTTCAGCAGGGTCAAGGCTGCGCTGGCCATAAGTATGCCACTGCACTCCAGTCTAGGCAACAAGAGTGAGACTCCAACTCAAAAAAAAAAGTGCTTGGCCTCCCAACATGATGCCTTTTGCCCTGAGACACATCACAGCCTGTGTGGTAAAGCATGTGTCTGGCTGTTTGGGAAGGGGCACTGTCAAGGCGTTATATTCTCCTCCACTACTCAAATCATAGCATACAATTTGACAGACATACTCAGGCAGAGGGGCTCCTGGATAGGCCTCTCTTTTTTGCTTCAGAGCCTTGCAAACGAAAGAAAATATTTTTTTTCTGCCTTCTCTGCCCACCACCCTCCACTGTTGAATCAGCTCAATCTGTTAGGAAGGCCCACTCCTAGCTGGGGCAGGGGTAGGCTCTAATGTTTGAGAGTTTCTCTTCAATAAATATTTCTTGAATAACTGCTAAAAAATAAAATAAAATATTACACATGATACATTATACAACCAATGTTATACTTGGGTCAAAACTCCAGAGTTGGGATATCACTAAGCCATAAAGAAAAGGCCAGAATAAGATCCTCTTGCTGATATTCTACATGTGAAAACGCTGTCTCTATATTTCTTTCAACAGGGTTTACTGTTTTCTTCCTGTTTTACAAAAGCAATACAAAGTCACATAAGAAATTTTAGCAGTTTCCCACTACTACCAGCCCCTTTCTTAAAAAGTATTAAGATAATTGTTCAAGGTCTGCTTGTGAGTGAGAACATATGGTACTCAGTTTTTTGTTTCTGTTAGAACACTCAGCAGCCTCTAAGTCCATCCAAGTTGCTACAAAGTACATAGTTTTGTCCTTCTTTATGGCTGTGTAATATTCCATTGTGTATATGGTACCACATTTTTTAAATCCAGTCCTCTTTTGATGGGCAGCACAGTTGGTTCCATGTTTTTGCTATTGTGAATAATGCTGCAATAAACGTGCATGTGCAGATATCTCTTTCATAAAGTGATTTGAGTTCTTCTGGGTATATTCCCAGAAGGGGGATTGTGGGGTCATATGGAAGGTCGATTTTTAGATTTTTTAGGAATCGCCAAACTGTTTTCCACAGAGGTTGTACTAATTTCCACTCCCACCTACATCTTTAAAATAAAAAATTTAAAATTAAAAACAAAAAAGAAAACCACAAAGACAAGGGGAAAAAAATCTCCCATATAATTCCATCCACCAAAGAGAACTACCTTTAATATATTCTGGTAAACTTCTCTCATCTTCATTCAGTGCAGCCACAGAACTTTTATTTATTTTTTTTTAAAAAAACAAAATTGGTTCATATAACAAATACTGTTCCTTTCATCTGTTTTCCTGGTTTTTAGGTGCTATGCAACACTTATCAAATTATAATTTAACTTCCTATTATTAGACACTGAGACAGCTTCTATATTTCTGTATTATAAACAGTTGAGCAATGAGCATCCATATATTTTTGTGCCTATTTCATCTATTTGGGTTTAATTCCTACAAATGAAATTGTTGGGTCAAAATAAATGCATATTTATGCATGCGATACATAAGACACACCAGAAAAGTCATGCTAATTTTGCACCAACAATGTATGAAAGTATCCTTTTCTCCATGCCTTTGCCCAAATAATGTTTAAATATTCACTAATTCAGCATATAAAAAATTATGTATCATTTATTTTATATATATATATGTTTGTTGAGTCAGGGTCTCACTCTGTCACCCAGACTGGAGTTCACTGGCATAATCAAGGCTCACCGCAGCCTCAAACTTCTGCCTCACCCTCTCAAGTAGCTGGGACTACAGGCACATGCCACCATGCTGGGATAATGTGTTTAAATTTTTGTAGAGATCTCTTACTGTGTTGCCTAGGCCGGTCTCTAACTCCTGGGCTCAAGCAGTTCTCCTGCCTTGGCCTTCCAAAGTGCTGAGATTGCAGGTGTGAGCCACCATACAGACCAATGCTAATTTCTATTTTTAGTAACAGAGATATTCAGATGCTTTTCCCCATTTTTACTGGTCACCTGATTTCTTCCTTTAGGAATTCAATGTTTACTTATTTGACCCATTTATCTACCGTAAAACTTATTTGGATGCTGAAAATATTAACCTTTTGATCATTATATTCCCAATTTTTCCCTGTATTAGTTACATATTTCATAGTATTGCTTGACATACAGAATTTTATTATTATAGACAAATGGTTTCGCCTTTTCTTTTATCATTTCTCCTTAGATTTTTACGCTTAGAAAGGCCTTTCCTATCCTAAGAGCAAATACAAAATCTGTTTTACATATTGAACTAATATCAGGATGGTACGTACTGATTTTGATTGCAATACTTGAGAAAGCAAAACAGTTAAGGAAAGAAAAAAGAAGTCCCAAAGGATCAAGAAAGAGGTGAGAAGGCTTCTAAAAATAACATTTGGCAGACATCGGCTAAATGCAAGTCTAATTTGCTTCTTAGTTAATGAAGGAGAAAATGGAGATGGCGAAGGAATAAAAGGTCCATTCTAGAATGGCAATAATAAAATCCCCTATGAAGACAATAACAACATTCTTGTTATACACGGAAATCTAATCCTAAAATAATAAAGAATATATTGATATAACAGCACTGTGAATAAATTCCATTTAAGCTATGTTATTTTAACAATGACCCAGAAAATGTTAAACTAAAGTAGTTTGTTACATGCCCAGTTTGGCCCACTTAGAGAGCCACAGGTTCTCAGAAACATAGATGGAAAAGTCCTTTTTGTCTGCAATCAATTCATCAATAATTGTGCACTGACAGGGTGACTTGTGCACTGCTTATACACAAGTATATAAGCATAACCATATACAATTTGCTTGTGGTGAAAGGTAAAAAATAGATCAAATTTGGTTCATTTTATCCAGTCATTAAATGTAATCATAATCTCATTAGCGTTCAACAGGAAAAAATGACTTTGGCAGCATTTGGCCGAACCTCTGCACCTCCTTCTGGGGGTAGAAAAGGAGTCTCTGGGGTGTCTGGGTGGGAGGAGGCCTGGAGGCTAGAGACTTGGTTGCCCAGGCCGCACCTAATGTGACAAAGATGTCTAGGACAGCCTAGAATTCCTGCCGGGGGCAAGGGAAGGTGGCCGAGGCAGAGCTGAGTGCCGGCAGCATCTTTCCCACGCCCCTCTTGAGCTGATCGCCCTGGCTCTGACCAGCTTTGGTTTCTGACTTGCTTTCCCAGCCTGGTCCTCTGACCTTCCCCTTAGCCTTCAGAGCTGCCCAACATACATCCCTCTAATATGTTTCTTTTCTGCTTAAGTTATCCAAGTTAGTCAATTTCTGTTGTTTACAATAATGAATTTTGACTATACAAACTTAGGTTCTGACACAAAGTAAAAAGTGAGAGAGTTCTCTTGGATGCAAAATGACCTCCACACAGAAGTATGCAAAATCTATGAAAAAGCGACTGCTTCATCCTTTGGCTTCCCTGTACTGATCCCAGGGTTTTTATACTTGATTTTGTTCCTTTCACTTTCTTTTTCTCATGCCCAACTCCTCCTCCCCAAAATGGGTCTGGTGGCAGACATGAGGTGGAAAAGCAGAGGCAAGAAAAATGTGAAAGTTGGAACTTTTGCTATTACCTTTCAGAAAATATCTGTGTGGCAGGGGGCAACTTTCCCGTAGCTGTTAGAGGCTTAGCTTTTTTTCCCTATAAATACATTAAAAGTGAGTCAGACTTGGATTTGCACCTTAACATTATTGCTGACATTTTCCTTTTCTTTCTTTCTCTTTTTTTCCTTTTTTGGAGTCAGGGTCTCACTCTGTTGATCAGGCATGATAACAGTTCACCACAGCCTTGACCTCCTGGGTTCAGGCAATTCTTCTGCCTCAGCCTCCCTGAGTAGCTGGGACTACAGCCGCGTACCACCATGCCTGGCTAATTTTTCTGATTTTTTTTGTGGAGACAGGGCTATGCTGCCTAGGCTGGTCTCGCACTCCTAGGCTCAAGCAATTCTCCCAGCTCAGCCTCCCAAGTGCTAGGATTACAGGCACGAGCCACCGCACCCAGCCTATTGCTGACATTTTTAATATCTGTAAGGTTCTCTGTTAATGCAAAGAAAGGACTTGGAGGAGAGAGAGCAAAAGGGAGGATGGGGGATGACCTGGGTGCAGCTTGCCTCTCTGGCCTCCTCATCCCTGTGTGGGTTTTCTCTTCAGAATTTAACAAGCTGTAGGGTAGGTGGGTGCTCAGTGCTAGGTAATACCTGCCCTGGTCAGGGAGTTGGGGAAATTGAAGAGACTACTCTCTACACCTCTGAGCTCCACTCCCTATAGGCCCACAGGGGTGGCCCAGGAAACCCCTCTGGAGGCCAGACCCTAATGTGCATATGACAGAGCACTGGTGCATGCCTGTCTTTAGCGTCCTGGGTATGAAGATCCTGGCTCCTCCCAAGTCCCTTCCTCATAGATGGGCAAGGGGAGAGATACCCTCAGCATGGTTTTGCACAGCGGCCACCACTGGGGTAGGGGGACAAGTATTGAGTCCAAGGGGACAGCAGGATGGCACTGGTCAGCAAGAATGAAAGTCTTGGTTGAATTCTTGCCCTCAAATGTTCATGCTGCATTATCAGTGTCCCTTCCACTCCCAACTTCCAACAAGGAGTACCCCCCCCATCCTTGGCTGGCGGATTGTAAAGGCTAGCCAAGGAAGCCAAGGGAGAGAGGGAGGGACACCTTCCCAGGATGCTCCACCCTGCCCATTTGGATACTGGCAGCTCTACCTCTGCTGGAGCTGGGGTGGGGGTGGAGGTAGAGGGGAAGCAGCCTGTGGCCATTGGGTGACAGGATGGGCTGAGAACTATGTACTCTAAAACTGGCATGTTTTCTCTCAGCAAAAGCTTTTTGTGCCTCCTCTCCGTTTAAAAAACAAAAGGTTATGGAGGAGAGCAAGACATTTTAACAATTAGATTGAGAGGCCTCTACATTTCAGACTCATGTATTTGAAAATTAAAATTAGAAAAAATAGTCTACAGTCATATTACCCTGCACATGCCTGATCTCACCTGAACTTGGATGCTAAGCAGGGTCAGGCCTAGTTAGTACTCAGATGGGAGACCACCCGGGAATGCCAGGTGCTTATGCTTCAACTTAAAATGTTTAAAATAAATTTTAAAATGTTTTGTCCCTCATGTCTGTTCATCCCTACCATTTTATTCTCTACCACTGCTTCTCCTTTGCCTATCCCAATTTTAATTCAGGACCTGACAGACTTATACATTGCCTAAAGTCATTTCTGGAACACAGCAGGGCAGAAGAAGGGGCCAGAAGGAAAGAAAAGAGGAGGAAAAACACAAATTCTCCAGTTTTCAAATGCAAGCATAACTTTCCCCCCACGATTTTTTGCTTTCTAAGATTCAATCTTCCACGTGTACTCTTTCCTAAGACAAGTTATTTCAGGACAGGCTTGAAGTCCAGGCACACACAGCTCTGCTTTTAAACCTCCTCTTAAACAATTGCCCCTTTCCCACAGGACAATGAAAGGTAGACCCCTTACCAACCCAGGGCCTCAATGTGTGGGCAGGCGTATCTTGGGAGTGCAAAACCTGCCATGGGGCAGCAAACAGTATGCAAACAGTATACTGACACAGTAAAAAAAAAAAAAAAAAAAATCCCTTAACCACCAGCCTGGGCAATTTGATGAGAACTCATCTCACCAAAAAAAAGAATTAGCCAGATGTGGTAGTGCACACCTGTGATTCCAGCTACTTGGAAGGCTGAGGCATAGGATTGCCTGAGCCCAGCAGGTCAAGGCCGCAGTGGCCGTGAGCATGCCACTGCACTCTAGTCTGGATAACAGAGTGAGACTCCGACTCAAAAAAAAAGAAAAAAAATCGTTTAATCAAACATCCACACATCGCACACCTGAGATTGTTTCCCATCTGAGATATATTTTGATAAGTACAAAGTATGGCATTTAGATATGAGGTACTTTGATCCGTCATGCATTGTCCTTGATTGAGACAGATCATAGGGCTGGACAGAGGGAGGGCAGTCAACTTTCATTTAACATTCCTGCCTCTTGCATGACTCAGCTGACGTTCAAGAAAGCTTTGCTCCCAAGAGAAATGCCCAAAAAAACTACTTAAGATGGGGACACCTTATTTCATCCAGGGGACAAACTCCATGTCTCATTTATCTATCTTAGAACTGGAATGAAGAACTGAGATATTGCCACTGGGACATACATATGATAGGTTTATCTGAATTGAAAAACAAAGGTGGACTTTCTAATGAAAAGTCTGATGTGAGTAATTGGCTTGCCAATGAGGATTGGCTTTGCCAACTAGGTTATATGGCAGATACTTTCCGAAAGTTGGAAGAGCTAAATCTGCAGCTCCAAGGTTTTTATAAAAGTATATTTAGCCGGGTGCGGTGGCTCATGCCTGTAATCTCAGCACTTAGGGAGGCGGAGGCGAGGGGATTACCCGAGCCCACAGGTTTGAGACCATCCCAGGCAACATGGCGACAACCTTGTCTCTACAACAAGTAAAAAAAATTAGCTAGGTATGGTGGCGTATGCCTGTAGTTACAGCTACTTGGAAGCTGAAGTGGAAGGATCGCCTGAGCCCAGCAGGTGTACTTCCAGTCTGGGCAACAGTGTGAGACTCTAACTCAAAAAAAAAAGTATATTTAAGGTCAGGCACAGTGGCTCACATCTGTAATTCCAGCACTTTGGGAGAGCGAGACAGGAGGAACACTTGAGCCCAGAAGTTCAAGACCAGCCTGGGCAACCACAGTGAGACTCCATTTCTGCAACAAAAATCTTTTAAAGTATATTTAAAGCATGAGATAACATTTAAAGTATTTTCTTTTCTTTCTTTTTTTTTTTTTTTTTTTTATGTCATCCACTCAGGGCCACCGCAGCCTCAACCTGCTGTGCTCAGGTGACCCTTCCGCCTTAGCCTTCTAAGTAGCTGGAACTACAGGCACACGCCACCATACTCATACTTGGCTAACATTTTAAAAATTTATTGTAGAGATGAAGTCTCGCCAAGTTGTCCAGGCTGGTCTAGAACCCATGGGTTCAGACAATTCTCTCATCTCGGCCTCCCAAAGTGCTGGGATTATAGGCATGAGCCACCATGCTCGGCTAAAGTATTTTCTTTAAAGAGTATACTGTTTGATGAAAATGTATTAAACTGAACTACTTCAATTTTTTCAATTATTTTTAAGCACAGCAGATTAGACTAGATTCTTTAAATAAACCATTAACAAGTATAATTAAGCTGGGCACGGAGGCTCAAGCCTGTAATCCAAGCACTTTGGGAGGCTGAGGTGAGGGGATTGTGTGAGCTCGCAGGTTTGAAAACAGTCCAGGCAACTTGGCGAGACCTCATCTCTACAATAAATCAAAAAATTAGCCAGGCGTGGTAGCGCAAGCCTGTAGTTCTGGCTATTTGGAAGGCTGATGCAGAAGGAGCACCTGAGCCCGGCAAGTCAATGCTGGGTAGCCATTAGTGTGTCATTGCACTCTAGCCTGGGTGACGGAGTGAGACTCCAACTAAAAAAAAAAGTATAATATAACAATTTGACGTAAGTGAAGTCCCTGAAGTATCCTTCAGATACTAATAAAGTGAACAGTTCTAATGACTAGTAATAAATTATTTTATAAATCAGGTGGGTTCCAGTTTTTTTTTTGCTTTCAGCAAGACTAAAGAAACACCTAACTGAGCTATTAACTGATAAGTCAGTATAAATAATTATCAATGCGAGACCAATGTAATTTTTGGCATACACTTTGTAAACATTTGAAAGAACTGAGTGGCAGTGGTATTTTAAAAAATTCCTTACATTCCAATGGAATTACTATGTGTTTTTGTGGAAGAGAAGAATCCTAAAGTGATTAATAAAAGACTTTTAAGCATAAAAATGGGTTACATTAGTATAACATTCTATGGGGAAGTAGAATGAAAATATGAGCTTAAGGAAATAAAATAACAATGTAAAATGTTGACTATTTAAAAAGAGCTTCAAGGCTGGGCACAGTGGCTCCTGCCTATAATTCTAGCACTTTGGGAGGTCAAGTTGGGAGGATTGTTTGAGCCCAGGAGTTCAAGACCAGCCTGGGCAACACAATGAGATCCCCTGTCTCTACCAGAAAAAGTAAAAAATTTTACAGGTGATGTACACCTGTAATCCTAGCTACTTGGGAGGTCGAGGCAGAAGGACTTCCTGTGCCCAGGAGGTTGAGTGAGCAGTGATCATGCCACTGCACTCCAATCTGGAAAACAGAATGAGACTCTGACTAAATAAATAAATAAATAAATAGGAGCCTCATATAATGTTTACTGAATGATGGAAGGCATCAAATAGGTATGGCATTTAAATTAACTGGATACATTTTAGAAAGACATGCAACTCTTTTTGAATGACAGTATTTATCATGTTAAAAATTACATCCTTTGCAATTACTTAAACTGTTGATTAAAATGATCAGATGTCAGCTTAAACATGGGTACAGAGATCTGCAGTTTTTCGAAATTATTTTAGGGGCACACAACGGAGAACAGTTTAAAACCATTGCTATAACAGCACCCCATTACTCTACCATGGGAACAAAAGCTCACAGGGTTCCCACTGGAGGCAGGCACGTCCTGGGCACCGGGAGGGATGCTTGGGAGGATGCTCAATAAGGAAAGCCTCAAAAGGAGATGCAGACAGCAAGCGTCCTCAGAACTCCGAAGAAGGAGTGACTCTTAGGCTTGGTCTGAAGAAGGCACTGGTTTTCCTCCTGCTTATGAGTGTGACCAATGATTTGAGCAGCTCACGGCAGGTTAAAGCTTTAGTAGTAAGAGAGTGCACTGAAGCAGAGGTCACAAGGTAGAACCCAGGGCAGAGGTCCTCTGTGGATACAGGACTGCCCCCTAGGGGACATTTCAGAACTGTATTTTTCTGACTGTCATGATTAGAGGGGCCAAGGACTCCTGCTGTCTTGCAATGCACAGGGTCAACCCTAGACACAGATTTTCCCGTCTATTAAAACAGATTGTTAACATGCTACTGAGCACTAATGTAGATTAAATTCCTGCTCAAAATTATCTGACTTGAGAATCTAGTTCTATTTTTGCACATAAACACAAAGTACTGTCTGTACATTGTATTCAAATTTAAGGATTCCAAAGATGTTACCACCATGTAAATCAAGTAAAGTCCACAAAGTACAAAGAGCCATTTCCTGCAATACAGATCATGTCCTTTAAGGCAACACCAATCGTGGTGTCACACACCTCTATGAGCTTGCCCAGCAACTGTTAAAATTTTATATACAGGCACAAGCATCTAACTACTTCACTACATCTCCTTGAACAGCAAGATATGAGCACATGTTAAAATGTACATTGGTCAGGCGTGGTAGCTCATGCCTGTAATCCCAGCACTTGAGGAGGCTGAGGAGGGAGCCCAGGAGTTGAAGACCAGTCTGGGCAACATAGTGAGACTTTGCCTCTATAAAAAATTTAAAAATTAGCTGGGTGTGGTGGCACGTGAGTATAATTCCAGCTATTTGGGAGGCAGAAATGGGAGAAGCCCAGGAGTTTGAGGCTGTGACAAGTCATGATTTTGCCACTGCACTCCAATCTGAGCAACAGTGAGACCGAGACCTCAACTCAAAATAAGAATAAAATAAAATACATCTTATTGTACTTTAGCTACTTTCCTAACATCTCTCTGTTTTATTATGTTTACAATACCCTGCTAGTTTTTTTAATTATATATGCAGACAGGTTTTATAATCTATGAGACTTCAAGAGTTAAAGATGGCAGTACAAATAAAAAGAGGTATGAGCTGGGTACAGTGGCTCACCCTGTAATCCCAGCACTTTGGGAGGCTGAAGCAGGAGGATCACTTGAATCTAGGAGTTCAAGACCAGCCTAGACAATACAGTGAGACTTCATCTCTACAAAAAAACCAAAAAATTAGCCAGGCATGGTGGCACAGCCCTGTAGTTCTAGCTATGCAGGAGGCTGAGGTGGAAAGATCTGAGTTCAGGAGGCCGAGGCTGTCATGAGCTGTGATCACACCACTACACTCTAGCCTGGGCAACAGAGCAAGACTCCAACTCAAAAAAAAAAAGCATATAAATACACTGCAACATGAATGAACCTTGAAAATATTATGCTGAGAAGTCAGACACAAAAGGCCACATGTTGTAGTATTCAGTGTCTATGAAGTATCCAGAAAAGGCAAATCTACAGAAACAGAAAGTAGATGGCAATCACCTGGGGCTGAGGGAAGGCGCCAGGAGGGATGGAAATGACTGGTAATGATTATGGAGATTTTTTGGGGGGGAGTGTGATAAAAATGTTCTAAATTTGACTGTGGAGATGACCACACAAGTGGGAATATGCTAAAAACTACTGAATTAATTGGACACTGTAAGTGGTTGAATTGCATGAGATGCAAAATATGTTCCCAAAAAAGCTGTGTGTGTGTGTTTTTCTTTTAATATGGGTCAAATTTGGTTGAAAAGCACTTCTGTAGACCTGCTCACATAGACGAGAACCACTGGGGAAAAGGTAGGCCAGAGCATCTTGGGGAGACCCCTACAGTTTTAAAACAGCTGCGAAGTGACAGAATACTTCTGGTATTTAGACTGTGAAAGGCTTTCGTTTTAAAGGACACACAAATGGCAATGAGCATAGGTGAAACTTTCTAAAACAGAATCTATCTCAGGTTACAAATAAATACCACAGCTTCTATGGGGTTGAAAAGACATAAATAACACATACCACACCAATAGTGGTCCTTTGAAACCCTCCAGACCCAATTAACACACTGGAAAAGCATAAAACGTAAACTGTTCTAGGAAGTATATCATCAGGCAAGGTAATATAGTCCCCACAGCAACAAAAAGAAAAATAGAAGGAAGAAAAAAAAAACATGAATGCCCAAATAGCACCCACCACCAATAATCACCTAGTTAAGAGAAAACCACATCTAGAGATCATGTTCCTTCACCTCTAGTTATGAGGTGGGTATGAGCCAGTGCATGAAATGGCTAATGGATTCTGAAATCAGAAAACCAGTGCGAAGGAACTGAGATTTACTAGCATGTAAAACCACACACACGCACAATGTAATTTTCCCTGGCAGCATCAAACTTTGATTACCTTAAATTTAGTAATTTGTTAATATAGGCAGTTCTCACTTGCGTGGTCCCATGCTAACCGAAACTCATGCATATCAGATCCAATCTCCACTGCAAACAGTGCAAAGTGAGGATATCGTTCTGATATGTACAGGCTTGCACTTGCATGGTCCAGTGCAAAGCAAGAAAAGTCTGTACTGAAAATAGGTTAAACAACATTTTTTAAAGACTTCTCTAATATAGGCATCAGTTTAAAACCTTGTCCCAGGATTGTATCTCTAGTTTAACACTGCCATTTCATATGTGAGCCATAGCAGGTATTCTAGGTCTACAGTGGAGGACCCGTTTCCCCTGCTGCAGAAAACAGAATTTATTTAGAAAAAATGTTGTATTTATTCTTACATGCTAAAACTTCAGTCACCTTCAAAGTAATCTCCATTTGATGCAATGCATCTATTGAGAAGCTTTTTCCACTCCTCAAAACAGTTTTTGAACTCATCGATTTTGATTCCTTTTAGTGCTTCTGTTATTTTTTGTTTCACGTCTTCCACATCAGCAAAACATTTCCCTTTGGGGATTTTTCACCCAGGGAAACAAAAAAACGTTGCTCGGGGTGAGATTGGTAAATAGGGAGAGACAGTGGGGTCATGCCACTTTTGGTCCAAAACTGCCGAAAACTCAGTGCGGTGTGAGCAGGAGCGCTAGTAAGTAACCCATCATGAAATGGGCAAATGCACTGAAAGAACCTCCAAAAAAAATTCACTGAAGCCAAACACAGCCTCTCACAACAATGCTAGTTGGTACACTGATGTGGATGGGCTCCTAGAACACTTAGTGGGGGAATCCTGTATAACAAGCCCACTCTCTAAAAAATAATTCCAGGTTTTTTGGGGCCCCGCTTGTATATCAGTCACTTCAGCAATATTCCCAAAGGAAAAGATGAACGCACATTCAAGATCCTTTCTCCTTTCCTTTCTTTAACTTTCGTTCTTTCAATCCTATTCCAAAACTGTAGGTGGGCAGACAGAAGGTAGGAGTGGAGTAGGAGAAATTCAGAGAACCTGCACCTCATTATCAGTCCCCTTATCACTAGTCCTGTTCCAAAGAAGCTCACCATGATTCACGCTGTTTGGTTTTTTTTTTGTATATTACTTGAGGGAGTCTAGCTGAGTTATTAATGATACCAGCGACTCTTGGTATGATGAGCTATAGTGTCAATGCCTCTACATTGATCCTCCTTTCCTCGTCCACTCCAAACCTGCAGGCTTTCCCTGGGGCTCCTTCCCAGAGTTCCTGCTCCCATGATGCATCTCAGTGGCCCAAGTTCTGTAGGCTTCATCCAAGCTCCCTTAGTCAAAGCAGAGTAATTATATTTTCCCCACAAGAGTCCAGTTCCTAGCTGGCTGTCACTTAGTTTTTTGTTTTTCTTTTTTGAGTCAAGGTCTCACTCCACTGCCTAGGCTAGAATGCAGTGGCAAATTCATTGCTCACCACAGCCTAAACCTCCTGGGTTTAGGAAATCCTTCCATAGTCTCAGTGCCTGGCACTACAGACACATGCCACCGTGCCTAGCTAATATTTTGACTTTTTTTTTGTAGAGATGAGATCTTGCTATGTTGCCCAGGCTGGGCTCAAACTTCTGAGCTCAAGCAATCCTCATGCCTCAGTCTCCTAAAGTGCTAGGATTACAGGCATGAACCACTACACCCAGCTTTTATACACACACACACACACACACACACACACACACACACACACACACATCTACACTTATTGTCTCCTCTTTATTCATGTTTTTATATTTAACTCATTAATTCATCTGAAATCTTTTTTGATACATCTCCAAAAGACAGATTAATTCTAAAAATAGTTACTAGTTAAGCATGACCTGAAATGTAAGGACAGGACTCTCTTTCTAATCACCAACCCACAATTGACAAAACTAGGTTGGAAAAATCAATCTCTTATGGAAGACAAGGGCTTGAAGGGAAACAATCAAAACAGCATTGAATGTGATTTTTAAATGCATCCACTCACTCAACAAATATTTATTGTGCCTCTGTCTCATCCAGGCTCCAAGAATACAGCAGTGGGCAAAGTTCTTAACTTTGTGAGGTATAAATTTTAAGTAGGGAGACAGAGGCTAAACAACTCAATACATTAAGAGATAGAAGAGATCATGAAGAAATGTGGACAGAGGGTGCCTAGGACAAGGCAGTGGCTGCTGTCATCAGGAGACTGCCTTGCATGGGACATCTGAGCCTCTGCAGGAGCCAAGGAGCAAGCCACACATCTGTGTACAGCAAGCACCATCCAGGGAAGGGAAGCCTGTGCTCTGTGTGCCAAAGGTCTAAATGAGCCCCGTTTCCAGAGTGAGGCTACTCTCAAACTTTCCTCTCACGTCACCTCCCTCTTGAGGCTCAGGACATTTGCTGGGGGCCACTGGGGCAGATTTTCCTATAAGGTTTACGATCTACATACTGTACCTCTTCTGAAGTCCCTAAGGCACCCAATGTTTGGCTTGAACTTCATTGTCCTTGGTCCTGGCATTCTTCCTTACCTAACTTGGTTCTCCTAGAATCTCCCTGGCCTCTCAACAAAAGGTTTCTAAACTGAAGAAGCCATCGTTCTGGGTCTGGCCTTCCACCCATAGCTCTCCCCACTCTGCAAACCCCACAGAGACATGAACAGGGTACACAAAAGGAGGAGTGAGCAGGGCAACAACTGTGGTCTTGTTCTTTTTGCAGAAACAAGAAGTTGGACGACTTTTGTCTCAAAACTCTGCCTCAAAACCACAGCTGGAGGAGCCTTGCTGCACAAAGCAGTGACTTTCATACAGTTTGTCACATGGTTAAAGAGCATCCAACTACAGGCCAGACGCAGTGACTCAGACTGTACTCCTAGCACTTTGAAGACTGAGGCAGTTCGAGTCTAGCCTAAGCAATACAGCAAGACTCAGTCTCTACAAAAACTTAAAATAAAAATTAGCTGGGTGTGGTGGTACGCACCTGTTGTCCCAGCTACTCAGGAAGCTGAGTCAGGAGGATCACTTGAGCCCAAGAATGAACTATGATTGCACCACAATGTTCCAGCCTGGGTGACAGAGCAAGACCTCATCTATAAAAAAAAAAAAAATTTTTAAAAGAGCATCTGCCGGGTGCAGTGGCTCTTGCTTGTAATCCCAGCACTTTGGGAGGCTGGGGCAAGAGGACTGCCTGAGCCCAAGGTTCAAGACCAGCGTGGGCAACTTGGCAAGACCTTGTCTTTACCATAAATCAAAAAATTAGCCAGGCGTGGTGATGCACACCTGTAGTTCCAGCTACTTAGAAGGCTAAGGCAGAAGGGTCACCTGAGCCCAGCAGGTCAAGGGTACAGTGGCTGTGAGTGTGCCACTGCACTCCAGCATGGGCGACAGAGGGAGACTCCAACTCAAAAATAAATAAATAAATAAAAAGAGTATCCAACTACAAACTCAACATTATCCCTTGACCTTTTAAATTTAGTTTAAACTGAAATTGTAAGGATTTTGAACAAGCAAAACAAGTGGTCCCAATGTGGGCTTCACCCACCACCTTGCCCAGATTTGTCTGAGAGGACACCGTCAGCAGCAATGCTGCTCACACCAGAGTTCAGGGACAGTGACAAGGAGAGGAGGAAGACGATGATATAGCAATAATCAATCCACCACTACTGGTTACCTAAAGACACTTCTGGCCCTAACCTCCTCTATCCCAAAATTGTTCCTTACAGGTCACACATTTACACAATCAATATTCAACCAAAGCCCATTATCAGGTCAGAATCAACAGGATAAGAATGCAGGAGTACCCTTGCATGGGTGCACACATGTACCCTATATATAGTACATGTTGCTGGGGGAGGTGTTAATTTTAATTGAGCACCTGTTCTGGTGTGTCTAATATAGTGTTTGATGGCATCCTTATTCTCTTTGAGTAGGCATTATTCTTCCTGTTTTTTCAAATGAGGAAACTAAGCAGAGAGAAGTCATATAATCTCTCCAAGGTCAGCCAGCTAGGTGGTGGTGCAGGACTCAAACCAGGTGTAAACTCCAAAGCCATGCCCCTCTAGGAAGCCACACCCTTTCAGGAATCCATGCCCCTCCAGGAAACCAGGCTAATTCCCCAAACTAGCTACTACTAAGACAAAGCTTGAGTTAATAAAGTGGCAAGGACTGGTCAGACCCATGTACAGAGAAAGCTGATGATGTTTTATTGTTAATAAGTCCTCAAGTCCAAGTTTTATTTGGAGAAATTCACGTTTTAAGTTATTTTTAATTGAAATACGCTGTAATTTAATAATAATTGCTGGGTAAGTTACTAAGCCAAATGACAACTTTTGCTTTATTTTAGAAGGAGGAGAGGCTGACGGGAAAAAAAGCAATAAATAAAAAGGAAAAATTATTTCTTTTAGAAATTCACCTGATGGAAGGATTACTACATTTTCTAAACCATGTCTAGTTTAGACACGGCACATCTGGTATGATAGATGCTGTGTATGAATGGAAACAAGTTTAGAGTAATAAATGTTTCCCAGTGTTAAAATAAACACCTCAGCGGTTCAGATTTTGGCCAGGCAATTTCTCCACAGTAGGAGGCACTTATCTACTTTAACACTTTGCTACTTAGAAATTATCACTCAATCAATTACTGTCCACCTGGGTTTATTTTTACAGAGAGCTTCAATAAAATGAGTGTGAAAATAAGTTAAACACATTCTATTCATTTTCTCAATTTTTCACCTCTCCCAATGGTGGTTATGTTGACAGAAAAATTACTTCATTTTATTTCAACAGACATTTATGGAACACTGACCAGGTTCTGTGCTAAGGGCTGGGAGACAGGATATGACAAACAGGAATGAAATGTGGTCCCCGTCATTAAGGAACACATATAACCTACCTTTTAACACAGGCTGTGTCTCCACAGCCCAAATGAAGGTAACTACGAGGAAATTCTGGACCCAACAATCTCCACAGCCCTCCCCTTTCTTCCCCCAGCCAAAACTTTCTGCATTTTGCCCAGATATTTTACCTGTGAGAGGTTATTCCATGTGGTTTGTCAAGGTAGTCTCAGTTGCTGCCTGATGGAGAAATACTCTTTCACCAAGAGATGTTTATTACAGTTTCCTTTTAAAGAATACCTTGCTTCTAACATAAGCATCTGAATTCCTATTCCACCTATCTTTTTTTAGATAAGTTTTATTGAGATACAATTAAAATACCATAAATTAATTTCTTTAAAGTGTAAGATTCAGTAGTCTTAGTATATTCACAGAATTGTGCAGTCATCATCCCCCCAAAAAACTCCCTATACCTTAGCAGTCACTTCTCATCCCTGTCCCCCAGCCCCAAACCAATCTCCTGGCAGCCACTCATCTACTTTCTATTTTATGAATTAGCCTATTCTGGGCATTTCATAGAAATAAAATCATACAATATGCAGTCTTTTGTGTCTGGTTTCCTTCACTTAGCATAATGTTTTCAAGGTTCATCCATGTTGTATCAGTACTGTATTCATTTCTTTTTTTTTTCTGAGTTGGAGTTTCATTCTGTCACCCAGACTAGAGTGCAGTGGTACACTCCCAGCCACTGCAGCCTCAACCTGCTGGGCTCCGGCGATCCTTCCGCCTCAGCCTTCCAAGCAGCTGGAACTACAGGCGCGCGCTACCATGTCCGGCTAATTTTTTTTTTTTTTTTAATTGTAGAGATGAGGTCTCGCCAAGTTGCTCAGGCAGGTCTCAAGTCTGTGGGCTCAGGCAATCCACTCACCTCAGCCTCCCAAAGCACGGGATTACAGGCTGAGCCACCAAGCCCGGATGTATTCATTTCTATAACTGAATAATATTCCACTGTATGGATAACTCACATTTTATTTACCCATTCATCCACTGATGGACATTGGGTTGTTTCTACCTTTTGGCTATCATAAATAGTAATGTTATAGATAACTCCATAAAAGTTTTTGTGTGGATATGTGTTTTAATTTCTCTTGGGGAGACATGTAGGGATGGAGTTGTTGGATAATAAGGTTAACTGCATGTTTTATCTTTCAAGGGACTGCCAGACTGTTTTCCAAAGTGGTTGTACCAGTTTACATTTCCATTAACAGGGTATAAGAGTTTCAGTTTCTCCATATTCTTGCCAAAATTTGTTACTGTCTTTTTTATTATAGCCATGTTAGTGGGTGTGAGGTGGTATCTCACTGTGGTTTTGATTTGCATTTCCCTGATATGGCTACTGATGATGTGCTTTTCAGGTGCTTATTAACAGATCTGTTTTCCCTTATAAAATGTCCAAAGATTTTTAATATTCTTTCAAATTTCACATTTCAACTTGCCAGTTCAGAAATGCTCAGCATCCATTCTTGTCCTGTGATGTGATGTATTTGCCTGTCTCTGTCTCCTATAGTCAAGGCCTGGGTCATGGATGACTGGTCTTACAGAGCCTACTATCTTGGTTTTTAGATCCAGAAGGGGATGGAAGAACCTCTAAACATGCACTTATGTGTATGGCAGACAAGTGAAGGAAGCAGAGGAAATGTCTGATGACTCACTAAAGGGAAAGCAAGTCAGTAAAGGCAGAAGTGAAGTCCTAAAGTCTCTGGACTATTCTTTCCACCAAGTCATGCTATACCCAATACTTGCCATTTCTTTTTTTAAAGAGATGGGGGCTGGGCATGGTGGCTCATGCCTGTAATCCCAATACTTTGGGAGGCCAAGGTGAGAAGATTGCTTGAGCCCAGGTGTTAGAGACCAGCAAGACCTCATCTCTACAAAAAAATTAAAAAATTAGCCAGGCATGGTGGTACAAGCCTGTAGTCCTACTTACTGCGGAGGCTGAGGTGGAAGAATTACCTGAGCCCAGGAGGTCGAGGCTGTGGTGAGCCATGATCATGCCACTGTACTCGAGTCTGGGCAACAAAGTGAGTCCCTGACTCAGAAAGAGAGGGGGAAAAAAGAGATAAAGCCCCATTATTTTGTGTGGGCTGGCCTAAATTGATCCTCCCAAGTAGCTATGTCTACAGGCATAAGCTACTACATCTGCCTTCGCCATTTCCTAATTGCTACAAATTCCCCAAGTCCCATGAGGCAAAACTGTACATTCAGTCATAAATATGAGTGCACATTATTCTCCCAAACCTGATGGGGACAAGAAAAAAGCTAATCCTGCCTCCTAGTTGCACAGTCAATGAAAAAACATGAAAACAGACACACAGTGTGATGCACAGAGCCACATAAACAGCACCATAAAAGTTCTAAGGAAGCCGGGCTCAGTGGCTCAGCCTGTAATCCCGCGCCTTTGGGAGGCTGAGGTGAGTGGATTGCCTGAGCCCGCGGGTTCGAGACCCGCCTGGGCAGCGAGACCTCATCTCTACAATAAATCAAAAAATTAGCTGGGCGTGGTAGCACGCGCCTGTAATTCCGGCTACTTGGAAGGCTGAGGCGGAAGGATCGCCAGAGCCCAGCAGGTCGAGGTTGCGGTGGCCGGGAGCGGCCACTGCACTCCAGTCTGGGTGACAGAGTGAGACTCCAAATCAAAAAAAAAAAAAAGTTCTAAGGAGGGAGATTCCACCTGGAGACACGAGCAGGTCTTCCAGAATGGAGAGGACTGACTGCTGACTGTCCAGTGGGAATGAATGAGATAGAAAATGGTAGAGAAAAAAAATATTCAAGGGTGAGAACAGCCCATTCAAAGATCTAGTTTCAGGAAATAGCAGGTGTTTAGTGAAACTACAACAAAAGGTATGAGGGTCACGGGTAGGGTCATGGGCAGGTCAAGGATGGGAAGACAGGCTGGGGCCAGTGCTTGTCAGTCTTCCCTGCCATGCTTGTGGTTGGGATTTTGTAAATGAAGAAATGTAAAACCCGCAAGTTTTTGAGAAAGGAAGGGACATGATTAGATTTGCACTTAAAAAGCTCACTCCAGTACCAGCGTCCCTGAATAGCATACAGATAGATTTTTTTCAGCATAGTTATGAAAAACAACCTAAACTCATTCAAGGTTCTATATTTTATTTTATTTTAAAGATGTGGGGTACAATTCAGGGTTAGGTGTACAAACTTTGATTATGCAAGTACCCTTGTTGATAAGGTGTGTACCTCCCTACCCTAGAAGTTTCAAGATTTTTCTTATATCATTTCTTTTTAGAAAAGTTTTGCTGCTCAAAACCCTACAAACTGTCTCAACTCCCTACACCACAGGGTGAAGTAATGGCTGCAACACCTGTGGAACTTGGCGATGTACCCAGAAGCACTGGTCTTCAGTCCTTTGGCTTACACAGCCTCTAAAAGAATTACAAAACACTATGACAGCCTCGTGAGTTTTTAAGTTGACATATATTTCAGTCTATAGGACAGTTGAAAAGAATACAATTTCTGGCTTAGGGTTAATGCTGATACATTAAATAAGATGATTATATCACACTTTTAAGTGAATTCAAAGGAATCAAAATACCATAGAAATGTGTTATCTACCATCATCTGTTTTTAAAGTATATGAACAAACTCTCCTTTAGTCAGATATTTGCATTCCCTTTTTTTCCTTCAAGAAAATTTCGACTAACCCCCCAAATTCCATTCTAATTCTGATTGAAAGTCTTGATCTTCCTGTTTTCCTTATCTACAATAAAAATATGTATGCAAAAGTTGGCATTTTAATTGTTTTGTTTCCTGTGACTATGAAGCTATAAGTGTTAAATTTTTGTATTGTGGACTGATTCTATGGTTATAATGATCAACAGTACAGAATTTATCAAAATATATAGGTTTTGCATTTTAATAAAAGTATTACACATAAAAACTTGAAATATATTGGAAATTTATCTCTAAATAAGATGAATAAGCCTTTTTTATTATACCCATGGATGAATATTACTTATTGCTAGAATGAGATATGAGTCAACATCAATTCTATTCCCACTTTTCATTTTTATAGATGCAAACACTGAGAAACCTCATCCATTTACCTGAATACAGGAAAACAAAAGTTTATTATAGTGATGTCACCCAATTCCTTAAACTCCTTCTAACACATTTTACCAAAAATCACACCCTTAATTTATCATCAAAAAGTATTTTTTAATGATCTGTCAACCAACAGATTGGTTAGGTTTTCCTTCAATTACATCTAAAGAATCGGACTGCCTGACAGGCAAAAGTAATTGCTACCCAGTGTCATTTGCTTTCTCACACCAATATTTCACACTGTCCTTTTGTCTGCCATATAGAGGCTGCTCCATCTCAGACAGGGCTCAGTCCATAACAAGATTATGGATGGGTGAGAAAGGTCAACCACAGGCAGGATGGAGGCGGGGTGTGGCAGTGGGTGGGAGAATAAAACAGGCTGATGTCCCCACCACAGGCATTTGCTCAGGAAGAAAGCCTGCGCACAGGTAGAGGGTCTGAAAACTACACCACTTCCCATTTGTGTTCCCCAGAATGCATCCCCAGTTTAAAGACACTGCACCAAGGCAAATTTGCAGACGTCTGGGTCTACCACTCTGAAATAGAGGCTTTGTTCCTACAGAGAGCAAGAAAGGAGAGGAAAGCAGGAAAGAAGCAAAGATGGAAAAAAGATGAAAAATGTTAGAAAACGAGATAAAAAGAACAAGAAATGCTTTTTAAAGAAACAGGGGGAAAAAACTCTAAAAATAAGAACTCTGTGACTTACCCCACACGATGTCCATCAAATTAGGGAATTGACCTTCTTCGGCTTTCTACCGCCCAGCTCCTGCCTCTTCCTAAGTGTATTATTCAGAGAACTTATTCAGTCTCTGCCCTCTGTTGTTATTGCTTTAAGCAGAGGGTCATCGTTCCTATGCTGGTTTTTCCAAACAAATGGTAAAATGTGATCGAAAATTCTGAACATTCCATCACCAGTGACCCTTACTATTCTGATATGGTCTAATAACTCAAAATTATTCCCTATCATATGTACTTTATATGACATCAGCTACCACACAAGTTTTTAATACACAGTAAGCAGGTGGCCTCAGCGATTTCTCTTATATCTCACATCTGGTATTGTACTCCATATAAGGTGCTGAGTCCGATTTTTTAATAAAAACATGGCCTGAGCTTGTAAAAGTTCAAGTAAAATATGCCTTTAAAACTGCTGTATTTAATTTCCAGTCATGAAAGTCTAAAATTATTGTAAAATAATACTTGACTTTTTTCATAGATCCATTCAATGAAGCTTAAAACTACTTTCCTTTCAGAAAGGAAAAGAGCTTCATAACTAACAGTTTCTTGAATTCACATGTGCTGTCTTACTTTTGTGAGCCTGAATTGTATAAATTTTATAACCTTTCAATCTGGACAAAATTAGTTTGGTTACTAGTGCAAAGTAATAATATATTTAAGTTTCTGGATAGAGGTTGGGGGAAGGGAACGGGAAAGGGAAAGTCAGAAATGCTGAAAATTAAATTAAATCAATAACCTGAGAGTTGAAGGAATTGACTGTGTTTTTGAAATGAAATTCACAACTTAACTGAGGATACACACTAAAGAAGAAGCATCAATAAATGTAAAATGATTACAAATATTATTTTTACAACTGGAGACATGACTGCTTAAGTGTGGTGTAAAAGGTTGGTGTAAAAATGATAAGGAATTCTGCAGGTTCAAACTTATAATCATGCATCTGACTATAAATAAGTTGTTGTGTCTCTCCCTCTGGTCCACAAGAGGTGGTGTCCCTTTAATTTACATGACTATTTTCATGATTGAACAAATCCATAGCGGAAACACAGAGATCGCATTCCTTCCATCATAAATTCCTCAAGCGCAATCTTGCTCCAAGGCAGCTGGTGCTAAATCAAAAGGTAACTTTCATTTCCTTTAAATAACTTGGTTTCATCTTTAACTATCATCTCCAACCACAGATTTGTAAATTGATACTAAATTGAGTAACTAAGTAGAAATAAATTAGTAGTAGATAGTGGCTATAAAACAAAGCCAAGAACTTGAGTAGTTTGCTCAAAAAGTGTTCTGCTCTAATGAATCTATTCAATAAAAAATACTTCTGAAGATCCTATATACTAGTGCTCATTATTCTTTTTGGGAGACTATACAGGACTAGTTACCCTCCCTTGTTGTCTTAATATGCAAAAATCAACCCACAATCAGTTGCAGAGAAAAAGGTTCTCTCAAACCCTGAGGGTCAAAGTATAAAGTGGTAGATCCACTCAGTTTGGTGGACAGTTTAACAATAGCTGTCCATGGTGGCTCACACCGGTAATCTCAGCATTTTGGAAGGACGAGGTGGGTGACTGCTTAAGCTCAGGAGTTCAAACCCAGCCTCAGCAACATAGTGAAACCTCATCTCCATGAAAATTACAAAAACTAGCTGGACATGGTGGCACACACCTATATGTAGTCCCAGCTACTCAGGATGCTGAGGCAGAAGGATCGCCTGGGTGACAGAGTGAGACCCTGACTCTAAATAAATAAATAAATAAATAAATAAATAACTATCCAAACTGAAGACCCAGTTCCCACCAGAGAGGAACACTGTACATAATGAGTGACCCAATGGGCATTGCAACACTGGTTCTAAGAGCAAGATGATGGAAACCAGCTTCTATTAAGAAGCTAAACACTAAACAAAGAGTGGTATGGTATTACTGTGTTATAAATGAGGCAGTTAAAAGGCTAAAACATAGATAAATCTCCAAAATACATGACTGAATTATACAACAATGCAGTAGCAAAAACAGACAGCAGTCCAACCAAATATATTCACCGCTTCTTGGCAACAGAACTCGGGCTGCAATGTACATCTCCTCACCCTCTTCCTTTTGTCTGGGCTGGACAGGACCAGGTTCTTGTAAAGAAAGTATACCACTCCAGATTTACCTGCTTTAGAGAAAAATCTCTGACCCTCTATTTCCACTTAATTGTTCTACCTGCTGGTTGGAATAGCAATGGCCAGACTGACCTAGGAAGCCACAAGTTAAATACAGCATAACTATTGTCAGCCTGGGTCCCTGAATGACTACATGGAACACAGTAGCCCAATGACCTACATTACTTATTCTGAACTATCATAAGAGGTAGAACTAAACAGCTTTCTCTTAAAGCCAAATTATTGTTGGGTCTACAACTTAGTCTTTTATCCCAATATGGAAAAGAACATATAGTAAAATGCTTTTTATATATTACCATATAGAAAAATCTTGAAAAAGACAGATCAACTTCCCAATAGTGATTACAGAGGTGGGAATAACAGATGGGAAGGGTATGAACAGAGCAGATAGATGGTATTAGGATAAACTTCAACATTAGTCATAACTTTTAAATTTACAAATAAAAAATATACCTATGTATTATTCATCTAATTGGAAGCTGATAGAAAGCTATAGGATTTAATAATTCTGAGAGCCAATTCTATTTTTTTCTCTAAATTTTTCATTAAGCTATATGTTGATTCGAATGTGCTTTCCAGTAAATAACATCTTTCTCGGAAGTATAAAGAAAATGATGACCAAAATAAAAAGTGTCTTGGAAAAAAAGGTATTAAGAGATTTTTATATGCCTGCCAATCACACTCTGGAAAAGGGTACAAAACAACTGGCTGGTGCAACCAAAGAACTCTGTCCCCAGGGAGCATGGTCCTATGCAGGTATTCTTCCGCCAGGCTACCAGATGAGTCTGGGCCGTGTGACCCATTCTCAGGATCTTCAGAACCTGGGAGCAGCCCATCCATTCTAATCCAGGAGAGAGTGCGGGGGCTCAGCCAGGAGGCAAGTTGAAGGCTTACCCATCCCCCCCCACCCCCCTGGAGTCCTGAGGTGTAAAGCAACCCTCCCTTTCTCTGAGGTACAGTTTCTTCCAATGAAAAATTGAGACACTGGAGAGGCTGTGTCTGAGCTCTAATTCCTCGGATTCAAGCCTCAGCTGGAAGGTTCTAAGGAAAAAATTACAACTTTTTTTAAATGGCCTGAGTCAATTTATTAAGAAAAGGATGTTTAATTTTAGATGGGTCTCTCTCAGTCATCTCATGATCCACCAGACAAGAGATTTTCATCATTTCATTCCTTTCCTGAGGATTACCCATGCAAATTTCATTTTGTGCTTTCAAAATGTCCTTTGTTTTTTAAAAAGCAACATGAGAACATAAGACATTTTTAAGAAGTTCTATGATACTCAGAGAAAAAAAAATTCTACCTCCAATAATCCTCATCTTTACCAGACTCACTTAGTCCTATTAAATTATCCACCCTAAAAGAAACTTTCTTTTAAATACCATATCCTTATTTTGTTAATCCTTCATCTTAAATTTATTGACGTCCTTAATCTTGTGTTTATAACATCTGGGTTAAAACCACAGCTCACTGAACAACTCCAACCCCCCTACTTAAAAAAAGAAAGAACAGAGGTCTTCCCACCTAGAATCATTTTACGAACAATGGGGGAACTTTAACTTCTGAGAAAACCCTAGATTGCTGTTTTGGAATCTTTTAGGAGTGGGAACAGGGATACAAACAGGAGAAAACCACCTTTAAAATGCAACCCGTGAACCCTGGTTATAGCACCCTCAAATTGCAAAGAATCTGAAAAGTTGTTTGCCACGATTTTAAAATTAATTCCACACCAAAGCATGTGTGTTTCCCATTTAAGAAACTTCAGAAATTGATTCTGAAAGACTGTCAGCAGCAAGACCTGGCTGTGTTTGTTTCTCGCCCCAGTACTGCTGTTAGGAGCATGGCCTCTGGTCACCACTGACCTGGACACAAACCCAGCTGCCCCTTGGAGGAGCTGTGCATCTGGACCACTGCGTCTCCCTGGGACCCTCATCCATGCTACAGACTTCTTTTTACCATGAAGGGGTGTGGGGAGGAGGCAAGGAATATGTGTCAAGTCACTCTTAGGTATTGGTTATCAACTCCTTATTTTTATTAGTTAGTACTCACATGATTTTTACTTATATGAGCACATTTCCCTTCTCATTTCTAAAATGGTCTTCCTGTATAATAGTTACTTCTCAGTTTTAAAACTAGATTATCAATAGGTAGAAGCTGCATTCCTACCTAACGCATCCACCTATCAGTTACTGGTAAATCTGCTAAATGTGGGAGATACGAGGATTTTCAGCTCAGCCCAGAGGTTCAGGAATCATAGTTACAAGTTTTCCTTGAAGGAAACAAGAAGTCTTAAAGAGGGCTTCAAGACAAAATATCACATGAGGAAAAGTATCTTAAGGACTAGTTAGCAGGGAGAATTCTCTCTCAAATTATGAACTAGAGTATCAAAACTAAAATCCAAATACCAAGAGAAGAAAGGTCCTAACTCCTCACAGCTCTGGTTTGATTGTTCTAAAAGACCTGGGCAGAAGGGTCTGGAAAATGGCACCTTACGAGAAGAATTCAGCAGCCTTCCCCAAGCCCTGGCCCCCCACCCCACATCCAACTAGAGCCTCAGAGAGGCTCTTTTGAGCAATTATGGAATAAAATTACATCAGAATATACATTAATGAGAATATTTTCAATAATGAGAACACTGCTAATTATATCTTTTCTTTTTAACACGGGGTAGAACATTTTACGGCAAGCCTGAGACCAGCCGTGTGCCCAGCAGGGAGCCTCATATTCCGCACACACTTGTAAAGGCCATGACAGGAGGCTGCATGATATGAGGTGTGAGAAATGAAAACTTTATGTGCATACAAATTTAGATTTTTAAAATATTTTCACTAGGGGCATAAATAAAGAGAAATTAGACCACTGGGATTTCAGAAAACGAGAATACAGACTGTGATTTTTGTTTTAAATTTTAGTACTTAGAGTACCCAATACCTAAGGAGTAAATAATCTAGCAAGTCACCAAAAGTAACTTTATACCTTTTATATAATTTAAGCTATTTTGTTCAAGGAAGGACAGAAAACTGTATATATATTTAAGTAAAAGAAAAAATACAAGTGAGGAAAACATTATGAACATAGGGAATACCATATATTTCTCTTTATGATGCAGCCTTTATATACATACACACACACACACATACACAAAACAAGGGTTACTAAAAAGTTTATATAAATATAATTTTTCACAAATTTAAATTTATTTTAAATATACTACTTGGCTACTTAAAAAAATCTTCCACAGTATTTTACTCATTAGAAAAATATTGACACATATTACAGCAGGATAAATTTTAGCATGAATAACCACCTAAATTCTACCATTAACATTCTCTCATACTTGCTAGTGTCCATATCAACCATCTGCCCATCCATTGATTCATCTTACTGCTATATGCATTTTAGCATAATTTCAGTTATCCCCCTTAATATTTCAGCCTGCATACAATTAACTAGAGTTCAGCATTTTTGCTTTTTATGTAAGATTGACCTACAATGATACCCTAAGATCTTCTTGGTTTTGACCTTTATCATCAAAATCCCTATCAAAACAAGAAGCATTAATACAACTCAGAAGGTTCTTCATGCTCCTCCCCAGCTGACCCTCACCATCATTCCTAGAGACAACTATTCTTTTGATTTCTTCCCACCATAGATTAGATTGGCCTGTTCTAGAACTTCAGAAGACAGAATCATACAGTGTGTATTCTTTTGTGGAATTTCTTTAATTCCACATAGTTTTTGGAATTCATGCAAGTTGATGCTTGTATCAGTTCACTACTTTTTATTGCCGAGTCGTGTTCCATTGTATAAATATGCTACCATTTATCCATTCATCTGTTGATGAACATTTGTGCGGTTTCCAGATTTTGGCTATTGCAAATAAAGCTGCTATGAATGATGATGTGCAAGTCTTTGTGAAGTCATATTTTCGTTTATCATGGGTAATTACCTAGGAATAGGATTGCTGAGTCACAGGCAAGTGCATGCGTACTTTTATTAAAAACTATTGAATCATGTTTTTCAAAATAGTTGTACCATTTGTTAATTTCCACCAATGATGTTCAGGAATTGAAATCACTCTGCATCTTCGCCAATATTTGTTGTGGTCAGTTGGGCTAATCTGATAAGTAAATGCAAGGTGGTATCTCATTGTGGTTTTAATTTGCATAATCCTGAAGACAGATAACATTAAGAATCTTTCCATGTGCTCCTTTGGCTGCTGGCATGGGACATGTCTTGCCCATTTTAAAGTTGGGGTGTTTGTCATTTCATTATTGTGTTATAGACATTCTTCACATATTCCAGATACCAGCCCTTTTTCAGATATATGTTTTGCAAATATGAACTCCTAGTGTGTGACTTGTCTATTATTTTCTTACTGGCATCTTTTGATAAGTGAAACTTTTAAATTTCATGAAGTCTGACACCAATTTTTTTCTTTTATAGTTATTCTTTCTGTAACCAGTTTAAGAAATCTCTGTCTAGTCCCAAGTCATGAAGATACTGTTTTCCTCTAAAAGCTGTATAATTTTAACTTCTGTATTATGGTCTGTGATCCAACTCATTCAATTTTATTGTGTATGAGGTGAAGCAGAGGTCAAGATTCATTTATTTTCCTACATGGATCATATGTCTAGTTTTTCCAGCACCTTTTCTTGAAAAGACTCCTTGTTCCATTGGATTATTTTGACACTCATCTCAAAAATTAAATGGACAAAAAGTTGCAGATCTATTTCTGAGGCATTATGTTCTGTTTATCTGGTTTTTTTGTTAATGCCACTATCACACAGATTTGATTATCATGGGTTAGAGTAAGTCTTAAAATCCTGTAACCTCAACACTTCGGGAGGTGAAGGTGGGAGAACAGCTTGAGGCCAGGAATTCAAGACCAGCCTGGGCAACATAGCAAGACTTTGTCTGAGAGAGAGAGAGAGAGAGAGAGAGAGAGAGAGAGAGAGAGAGAGAGAGAAATCAAGTTCTATGACTTCTCCAACTTTGTTCCTGTTCAAAATTATTTTCTCTATTATAGAACCACTGCATTTCTACATACATGTTAGAATCAGCATATACATTACTACAAAAACTCCTACTGTGATTTTGATTATGTACTGAATCCATAAAACAACGTAGAGTAAACTAGCATCTTACCAATATCGAGTCTTTTCAATCCATGATCTCTATTTATTTAGGTCTTCCTTAATTTCAAAATATTTTCTAATTTATCTTATATGTCTTCCTTGACAAATGGATTATTTAAATGTATACTGTTTAATTTTTAAGTATTTGTAAATTTCCTATTATACATCTTATTATTGCTTTCTAACTTAATTCCATTGGGGACAGAGAATATACTCTGTGATTTCAATGACTTTATGTTTACGGAGACTTGTTTTATGACTGAGTAGATAGTCTGTCTACCTTGGGGAACATACCAAGTGCACTTGAAAAGAATGTGCATTTGGCAAGGTATGGCTCTGTAAGATCAAGCTTCACACAGGTGAAAGTAGTTGATGATGTTACTCAGATATTCTATGTTTTTCATGATTTTTGCTTAGTAGTTCTATCGCCTGTTTAAAGAGCATTGCTGAAATCTCCAACTATGTTTGTGGACTTGTCTATATGCTTTATTCTTTCCATTTTTGCTTTCTATATTTTGAAGCTCTGTTATTAGATAAATATATAACTATGATTGTTATTATCACTGTGAAATATCCCTTCAACTTCTGCAATTCTTTGCCTTAAAAGTCTATTTCACCTAGTATTCAAAAGGTCACTCTGGTCTTCTCAGGGTTACAGTTTGAGTGGTATATATTTTTTCTCATCCTCTTACTTTTAACCTATCTGTGTCTTTATAATTAAAGTGTGTATTGAAGTGAACATATTCTCAGGTATTGCTTTTTTAATAATCCATCTCATATCCTTTTCATTGTAGTGTTTAGTTTATTATCATTTAATGTAAATATTGATAATGTTGAATTCAGTTAAATAATTTTGTTAATTTTTTTTTCTATTTTTGTGTGTGTCAATGTGTGTTTCTAGTCCTCTTTTCCTGCTTTCTTTTGGATTCCTTGGACTTTTTTAAGGATTGCATTTCATCTATGGGCTTTTTAAATATATCTATGCCTTATGTTTTTAGTGGTTACTCTAGGAATTACAATGCACATCTTTAACTTATACATTTTTTTAGCATTAATACTATACTATGTCATATGAAATGCAAAAACGTTGCAATCTTAGAGGTCCATTTACCACCCTTTCACTGTCCCTTTATGCCAGAGGCATCATATGTACTATATCAATATATGCAAGATGATGTTATAAACTTTGATTTAGGCAAATATATGTATACACATATATGCACGCACACGTGCACACACACACACACACACACACACACACACACACACACACACATATGTATACATTTTTTAAAGTTAGATGGAAAATATTTTAAATTTACCCAGGTAGCATTCCTTCCCAAAGACCCTGGTGTCTTCCCTTCACCCTTTAAAACTTCCTTGGCCATTTCTTTCCAGCAGATCTGAACTATGATAAACTGTCCTAGTGTTCTTTTGTCTAAAAAGTTATTTTGCCTTCATTGTGAAAGTATATTTTGTTGCATATAGAATTCTGAATTGACAAGTTTATTTTCTTCGAGTCCTTTAAAAATACTATTCCACCTTATAGTTGCCACAACTTCTGAGTAGTCCATGGACATTTCTATCATTGTTCCTCTATACTTGAAATGTTGTTTTCCAAAGATTGCTCTTTTCGTATTTTCCTTTTATTGATGGTTTAGCAATAAACCAGCAATTTAGCAGTTTGACCACGATGTGTCTCAGCGTATTTTCATCATATTCATCCAGCTTAGAGTTTACTGAACTTCTTGAGCATATAAATGTATGTCCTTTGCCAAACTATAGGAATATTTGCCCATTATTTCTTCAAATTTTTTTCTCTATTTCTCATCTCCTTCTTTGGTACTCCAAGTATACATATATTAGACATTTTGATATTGTCCCACAGGTTTCCAGGTTGTTTTTTAAATCTTCTTCTGCCATCTTCAGATTAGATCATTAATACTATTCTATTTTCAAGTTCACAGAACCTGAGAACATGATGATTATATAATCCCATTCACTATGGCTGATCTTTGAAGGGTTACTGTGAAATTAGAAGCTAGAAGAAACATATAGTTCCACTTTTTAAACTATGCTAACTAGAGATGCTCTCCCCAGTTGAAATTCAAGAAAATAGGTACTAATTAATATCTATTAAAGGTCAGGAACTGTACTGGTACTTTCAGGCATACCATTTGTACGTAATCCAGATCACAATCTGTTAAAATAGATATTACCATTCATATTACAAACAATGTACAAAGGAACGAAAAAGCAACTTGTTCCACCAGTAAGTGCAAGAACTGGGACTTTAACTTAGGACTCCCATTACAGTTCTTCCTACTACACATCTCAGTTTTTAAAAAATTAAGAGCAACATCAGGAATTAAGTCATGTCAGCTAATCTGATTACCTTTTATAACAAGATTAGTATATAAGTAGATATTGAAAGTATGGGGATATACATTAGGATTTCAAGAAAGCATCTGTAAGGGGGTAATATAGTATGAGGAACTCAGAGTTAAAGCTTTTAACACAGGCAAATCTTCTAAATACTGCTTCTACCATTTATTCTCTATATGACCCTGTCCAAGTCATCTAAACTCCCTTAGTGATAGCTCTCTCATCTTCTAAAATGGAACTACAATGGTAACGATCTCATCAGGTTTTAGTAAAGACTGAGTGGGAAAAATGTTCATAAAGCATTTAGCATAGTATCTGCCACACAGTGCTGAATTACTGTTAACTATTACTACTATTATTATTATTTTTTGAGTTGGAGTCTCACTCCTTCGCCCAGGCTGGAGTGCAATGGCACGCACGCTCAAAGCCACCCCAGCGTCCACTTTCTGGACTTCAGCGATCCTTCCGCCTCAGCCTTCCGAGTAGCGGGAACTACAGACGTGCACTACTATGCCTGGCTATTTTTTATTTTATTGTAGAGATGAGGTCTCGCCAAGTTGCCCGGGCAGGTCTCAAACTCTCAGGCTCATGCAATCCACTCGTCTCAGCCTCCCAAAGTGCTGGTATTACAGGCTGAGCCACTGAGCCTGGCCAGTTATTATTATTAAGGCAGGACATTTCTTTGGACAAAAAAGGGAAATAATGTGAAATGGTTGTACAATAATGATGAAATAATATAAAATATTATAAACAATTATTAACCCCAGCTTATTAAACTTCTATTGATGTCTGCTTTGTCAATATTATAATAGAACTTCCATCAATGTCTGCTTTATAATTTGCCAATCATCTTCTAGAATAGACTGAAATGGGATAACTAAAAAATTATACAGAACTGCTGACTCAAAAAGAAATATGCATATTATCTGTAAGGGACCAAGTGCAGTGGCTCATAACTATAATCCTAGCACTTTGAGAGGACAAGGAAGAATTGCTTGAGTCTAAGAGTTCAAGAACAATTTGGGCAACATAGCAAGACCTTGTCTCTACAAAAAATTAAAAAATTAGCCAGGCATTGTGGTATACTCATGCAGTCCCAGTTACTTAGGAG
Source organism: Carlito syrichta (assembly GCF_000164805.1). Lineage (NCBI taxonomy): Eukaryota > Metazoa > Chordata > Mammalia > Primates > Tarsiidae > Carlito > Carlito syrichta. Next base: position 515,426 of record NW_007215127.1, read on the forward strand.
ACTGAGGAAGGAGGATCGCCTAAGCCCAGAAAGTCAAGGCTGCAGCTGCGGTGAGCCATAATGATGCTACTGCACTTCAATCTGGGTGACAGAGTGAGACCCTGACTCAAAAGAAAATTTAAAAAAAAAATATATGTACATATATCTTCTTTTAAAGAGGAAAACACCAGCCATAACAGAAATACATTTGTGAGGAATTGCTTAAATAAATTATGATCAGACTATATGCACCCAATAAAAGAGGCATTTTGGGGTACATGGGGAGATTATCTGATTGTGTAGAGAAATGCTTATTTCATATACAATATAATTACAATTTGGCATATGTTGTATAGGAAGAAAAAAGACTAGCAGGAGATACACCAAAAGATTAACATGATTCTTTATAGGTGGTGGTGGAACAGATGATTTTGATTTCCCTATTATTCACTACTATATTTCCAAGTTTTCTATAATCTAGAAGAATTATTTTTATTTGTACTTGTTTGAGTTGGAGTCTCACTTTGTCCCCCAAGCTAGAGTGCAGTGGCACCATCATGGCTCACAGCAGCATCAACCTCCTGGGTTCAAGCTATCCCAGCTAATTTTTTAATTTTTTATAGAGACAAGGTCTCTCTATGTTGCCTAGATTGATCTTGAACTTCTATGCTCAAATAATTCACTCACTTTGGCCTCCCAAAGAGTTAAGATTATAGGCCTGAGCCACCATATCCAGCCAAGAATTGTTTTTATAATGGAAAAAATAAATGTGTATAGTTTTCAGTACCCTGACTGACCTTGTATTGAGGTTTTTGGCTCTTTAGGACTAAAGCTTTCATTTCCAACACAGGGATGTGAAGAAATGTTTAAGTACTAAAGGTGCTTAGAGAAAATACAGTATGGGAATAAAAAAGGCTGTAACAACTATCTTCATACCCTCCAACTAATTAACATATATCTTAGTTATCATTTGGGAAAAGATTAAATTTTTCAACAGTATTTGGATTCACAGTCAGATATCCATTTTTGAATGGGATGGGTTTATAAGAACCCATTCTGGGAGACAGAACTAGCCCTAAGGTGACTGGAATGGGCTGTCTCAAATTATGAGTTCAATAACCATTTGTTAACTGAACAAACAGTAGGAAAATGCTCCTGTATCGGGGTGCTCAGACACATCCACAACACACACAGAGGGCAATCGGGCAGTAATGGGGGCCTGGCCTTTCAGCACCTCCCGGATCTAAGAGACTAGGAAAGTTTGGGAAGACCTCGTTTGTCTGATTTAGGATTTAGTAGATGTCAAATCCCTCCTTCAATCCCAATTAGACAACACTATGCTGGATAAAATTGGTCTGTTTCATGACAGCTTTCCAGGTATTAATAGAAAATATAGAAACTGCCTGTAATTTTATAGGTGCCCTATTCCATTTACCTGGAGCTAACACTCCAAGAAGACTTCTTAGCAGTTGGGAGACATGTGGTACATAAAAAGAAGGGAAAGGGAAGCAAGAGAAGGAAAGAAAAGGGAATAAAACCTAAAACAACAGCCAGAAAAAGCATTTTGATTGACCTTCCAAACAAAAATAAATTCTTCTAGGAAAAGCTCCAAATCAGAGATTCACCTCCCAAGTTTGTAACATGTAAGTTTCTTGTATTATCTCAGTGGGTATCACAGAATGCTAAAAATTATACTTCGTTTTAAGTTTATAAAAGAGAAGGTATCATGGGTTACTTTTCGTTGAAGGAAGGGTACTGAAGATGAGTAGAAAGGATTAAAATAAAAACTCCAGAAAAAGCCACACCATGTAGAAATCCTCCCCCTCAAAAGCTCTGCCATTACTCCAAGCATATCCGACTCATGCTCTGATTTCAGGACAAATGCTATACTCTCTATGTTAATAAGCCACGAAAGCTTTAACAAAAAGTTCATCTAAAATGTCAGCCAAGACTTCATCAAGAGGTCCAGTAACTCCTTACCTGCCCAAACTCCCCTTCACCTCCCATCACTTCCCTTTTGCCCCACCTCAGAGCACTCTTAAGGGTGAACTCAGGAGCATTTTCCACCACAGTTGAGTTCTTCACTCCACAGTATCATCCCCTCCTGGATCCTGGGTATTTGGATTGGAAGCAATTCCGGCAGGGATTTTTCATCTCAGATATCACTCAACTCTAATTGGAGACATTTGAACACCCACCTAGATAATCACCCTTCCACCCCCATGACAGCAGGCACTTAGTTTAAAGGGGCATGGAACCCAGTCAGATTCCCCTGGGTTCCTGAAGGAAACTACGGTCACTCAGTCATCACTACTATTAGTCTGGGGAAGTCGAGAAACTCTAAATGATGCTGAGTGTTATGAATAATCCACACACAGACAGCTTTCCAGTGACACATAACAGAGGAACGGAGCAGATGCCATATTGATTGGACAGCACAAACAGAAGGCAGAAAGAACTGATCTCATAACGGATAAAATTAAATGCCTGTTGCCTTAATTCCTTTGGAACAGGGCAGGGCACAAAAAAATAATCCAGATTATCAGTCAGTCTGCCATTAAAAGAACAGAACTGTCCTCAGATCATTGGGTCTAAGTGCCAGAGTTAGAAGGACCTTAGGCACTTTCTTGCCTGGTGGTCTTGACACCTATTCCCTGAGGAATATGGGTTCTGAGAAGGCTCTTGAGGTCCATGTGAACAGTGTGGATTTTGTACTACTTCATTTAAAAGGGCCCTTATTGCTTAAAAAAAAATTAAGCCATGGACCTAGTACAATCCTCTCATCTTAGAGATGAGGAACAGATTCAAAGAGGTTATATGATTCACATCACACAGCTGGTGTGTCAAAATGGTACACAATGAAGTTATAGTCTAAGGTTTCCTAAGGGTTCCTAATACTGCCACCTCACTGTGTAGTTTCATTTTTAGGTAAACCCTGTATACATATATTATCCAATTTTAAACTGTGAGAACTACATTAGTATTGAGGTGACCTATGGAACCAAAGGGCAGAGAAAGAGGTAGGTACAGACCTCATCACCATCATTCTTCCCTCTTGTCTCCTTACCCTGCCCACATCCTGAGAAAATCCTTCCCCGCCAGGCAATGACTTCATCATTTTCCTTCTCACTAATTTGAATACTCTTGTGGGAGAGCCAAACAAAAAATGAAAATGATGAATGACTCCTTGTGCAATGCAGGAAAAATGCGGCGTTTGGGATCTCAAAGTGACGGAATACCCCTCATGCAGAAACAGAACATGCTTCTCTCCAAAACAAAAAGCAGAAACAAAGGTATTTCAGAGCTCAGCGAGTGTTTGGCCAAAGGATAGGTGTGTAAAAGATTTTAAAGGGGCAGGTGAAAGCAAATCAACTCTCACCTCCAAAGCAGGTAAGTGTTTTACTGGAAAGAAAAACAAAAGTTTTTTCTAAAGAAGTCGCAAAGCAAAGTCAGGGGAGAAAGAAAAATCAGGGAGAAGGATGCTGAATAAGTAGAAGGAAAAATATCTGCTTGATTACCCAACATATTTTTTTTACATTTACAGATTTTTACTAAAACACATTTCTTAACTCAGAGCTCAGTCTCTGTCTGCACACCCCATGTATACAGGTAAGCGCCATACTTGAATTATCATGAACAATGACTTATAAGAAGATCTAAAAAGTTGCCACTTGGAAACTACTGTTACATCATACACCAAGTTTTGAAAATGCTGTTTGCCTATCACAAATTTCTTACCGTATCAGAATCTTGGAACACATGCTCAGTCTTCATTCTTGCATTCTACAAGTAGGCAGCCCTCAGTAGGCTCCATGTGGGGGAAGCAAGCATCTAAGTTGCAAGGCAAAGAGGAGACTAAACCAACTCTTCCCAGACACCCCTTCCATGTCACAGACTGTGCAAAAGGCCTTCCACGGCACCATCCCCTCTAACCTTCTCAATATTCTAGTGGCATCACTATGAGTGGGCATTGCTATCTATGGCTTGCCCGTTTTAAGATGAGAAGGGACTAAGCACCAGGCCAGTAGACAATGAAACGTCAAGGCCCACCTTGCTTTCGGTATCCCATGCGGCCTTGCCCAGTGTAAGCCAGACAGGGTCATGTAAATGGGCCCATTGCTAAGGAATAACTCCTTTGCAGTCTCCATTCAGCTCACTTCTAAATTACAATCAGAACTCTTAGTTTTTTTCTCTAAGATAAACCTGAATGTGGGGGGGAAAGAGTTTAGAGAAGTCCCTGTCACCATCTTTATTGATTGCCTTTTCTATCCCCGATTCTTGCTTTATTACTGTTCTTGCTTTATTACTATGGTCTTTTATTGCTTGTTTCTATATAACAGGGGCATATGACAACATGATTATCAAATATAGTAACAATCAAGCAATTTTGCAGAGTAATAAATATCTGAGATGTTTAAAGAGACTCAAGAGAATGGAGCAACATCAACCACAATGTGTTTCTGACTGATACAAAAGATTTACGGGTCTCAGGAAGACGTGGGGGATACAAGAGGCATATCCATGGGAATATGAAAACATTCAAAGCATGGAAGATCTGTCTCTCTAGAACTGGCAGAATTACCTGTGAAAATTATAATTAAAGGGCTAAGATTTCAATAAAGAGAAAATTCAATGAAAAAGAGACTAGCTCCACTTTTTAAGGCAAACACAAACATCAACAATTGACTCTGTTTTCTCATCTTTCAAAATAAGATGGACTAGAACACATTTTTGGCAAAATAGCAATGAACAATCATGTTTCTATTATAATGAGAAAAAACTGTCAACATTTTTAACAAAAACTCCATCCCAAAAAAACATATATCACAATCCTGAGTGTAGAACCATGCCAGCTTGTTTCATGGACACCCACAGCACTGCTGTTGAAGGATGCATTGTGTACTGCACACAAAGCTTAAATTATAACATAAGAGTTCAATAAAAATCAGCTATGTACCAAGCACTCTGCAGAGGCATTTCAATGTGTCCTCGCTCCCTCCAGCAAGGTTCCCTGAGGAAGGGCCCACAGTCCAGTTTATTCTTCACTGGGTCCCAGAGCCTAGCACAGGGTCCTCAACACAACTGATGCTCAAGAGCAATTAGTTGAGTGGTTGAACTTTGAAAAAAAGTAGACTATTACCAGCTACATTACACAGATAAAGAAAAAGAGGCAGGAAAGGTTACTGATTTTGCCCAGGGTTACTAGTAAATAGTGTAATTGAGATTCCTACCTAGGGCAACAGGACCCCATCCCAAGGTCTAAGCTACAAGGTCAAATCAAGATATTCTATGCTAAGTAAGATCAAATGAGTGAACCATAGGCCAATATACAATTTTTGCAACACATCCTCCCATATTATCTTATCTACATTTTTCCCCTAAAAGACTCATATACCCTGAAAGATTAAGACTGCCACAATTGAGAAAATTCAACTTTGTGTTGTGAGGTTGAAAGAGCTTCAACTGTGTTTTGAGCACAGCAGAGTCCTTGCCACAGTTGGGCAGCCTACCCTTCCCTGAAGGAGAACATGTTCACTGTACTTGAGGTTACATTCACTCTCACTCTTCTGCACAGTAAAACTTAGGATGTTTCAGGCTGTCCAATAGTTAAACAATATTCAATTGCAATGGGCTGAATGTTTGTGTACCCACCCCCTCAAAATTCATATGTTGAAATCCAAACCCCAATATGTTAGAAGTGGAACATTTAGGAAGTGATTAGAACATGAGGGTGGAGCCCACACAAGTGGGATTAGTGCCCTTATCTCTGAGAACTCTCTTGCTCTCTGTCCGCTGTGTGAGGATACAATGAGAATTCTGAAATCTGGAACCTGGAAAAGAGCCCAGCCATGCTGGGTAGGACCTTGACCTCAGGTTTCCAGTCTCTAGAACTGTGATAAATAAATTTCTGTTGTTTATAGGCCACTCAGTACGTGGTACTTTGTTACTGCACCTGAAAATCGACTAAGACATCAGCACTGAGAGAGTGACTGAGAAGTTTCAGTTAGAATGAAGATGTCACCTAAATAAAACATACTGTAACTATCATAAAATGGTAAACATCACAATAAGTTTACCCTATCTAAAAAAAAAATCAGGGCCAGGCTCAGTGGCTCAGTCTGTAATCCCAGTACTTTGGATGGATGAGGCGAGTAGACTGCCTGAACCCACAGGTTCGAGACCAGCCCAGGCAATTTGGCGAGACCTCATCTCTACAATAAATAAAAAATTAGCTGGGCATGATAGTGCGTGCCTGTAGTTCCGGTTACTTGAAAGGCTGAGGTGGAAGGATCGCCGGAGCCCAGGTCAACACTGGGGTGGTCCACAGCACTTCAGTCAGGGTGACAGAGTGAGACTCCAACTCAAAAAAAAAAAAAAAAAAGAGCAGTAACAAAATATAAAAATAAGCATCCTAAAACACTAAACATTAACTTGGAAGCATCTCTTAAAAATTATAGGCCACTAAAGAGTTTGGCATGTGAAAGGTTAACTTATTCAGGTGTTAAATTGGAATGGGGGAAAAAAATGTGATAGAGAACTTGCTAGAATAACCCTTCATTCATGACTGCCACCAAAGTCAAAGGCTGAAGTTATATTCTAAACTTTAATTTAGAAGTAAACATTAAAATGAAGGTCTTTAGAAATTCTCCAATAATTTTCACTTTTAAAGTACCAAATTGGCCCATAAAAAAAACCTCACGCTAATTATTCCAAAGCAATCAACTTCTTAAAAAGCCTTTATTTCACAATTACACCTAATATCCCATTAATCTGGGACACTTACCAATGTATTTATTCTTTGCTCATTACCTATGTGCACATTAAGAGTATACCAATAACACAATACAGGCATTAATATGTAAAACATCAACAAAAGCCATCTGGAAAGCTAATGAATAATCAAGGGATTTCAAATTAAACTACAGAATTTTCCCTTAGAATCTTTAGGACAACACTGTCAAGCTCAATCTATTCACTTCGCCTCCAGAATCAATTTTTCAAACTTTATGACAGGTCTAATCGCTTCCACCTGTGTCTCTAGCTTGACTCTTGACTGGCATGCTACCAGCCAGGGTGGAAATGTAGACAAAGACCCCTATTAGGATCCGGCTGTTTCTCTACTGTGAGGTCACTCAGCCATTAAATTAGTTCCAGCCCAATTTCTGTCCTCTCGGGCCTCGACTTCAGGGGAGGAGGGTGCAGAGGAGAGTGAGTTAGCGGAGCAGAATCAGAAGGGAAGAAAAGGAGGGAAAGATGTCTGGGTCTAACTAGGTATGTATGCTTAGGCCTCAAAAGCAGGGGTCATCCCTGAACACTGAAATCAAAATACTCTCTTGCTTAAATAATTGTGGTTATTCTCCCCAATGCAATTCTTTCCCTTCCCTCCCCCAGTCCCCAAAATTTTTAAGTTACTTTGTGGACTTGTGTTTCCTCTTCTTCACCTTTGCTGATAAAAAGTCAACTGTCTCCCATACGTTTTCTCAGCTCACATGAGGCTGATTCCCAAAACTAGTTGAGTCCTTTAACAGCACTGGAGGTCACTATGAGACAGAAAGGCTGGCTGGTGGCCACTCTTGACACAGGGGTATCACAGGGTCAAGGAAGTTGAGCTGAAGGTACCTGGAGAGCATCTAGTGTTCCAATACCTCTGACTTCACAGCTGAGGACAACAATGCCCAGGAAAGGCAGACTACCAAGGTCATGGAGCTTAGTCTTAGTTCCAGGATTTTCCCATAAACTTTATGGTTTCAGGAACATGACCCAACACACAGTAACTGCATAAAAATGACTCAATGACCAGTTCACCTCTCTGCATCGAGCGTGCCCACTTCCTGCCCAAACCCCCAGTGCTAAGAATGATGTACACAACTTTACAGATTATAACATGCACTGGGATCTGCTTCTGCAGATACGCCATGAGGCAAGGACTGTCCTTTATCCATCATTAACTCTCCAGTGCCTAACACAGTACCTAGCATATAGGAGGCGCCCCGTAAATGCTTATCCCATGAAGTGATAAAGGCAAACTTCTGCCTGAAACATCAAGAGATTTAAACAATGATAAACAAGAAATAATCTTATTTAACATAAGAAAATCCTATAAATAAACAATATCCAACCCTTGGCCAATTCATTTAGGATGCACAAGTATGCATAAGAAATCAGCACAAACAAGCTCATGTTCACCTAGCTCACCATACAATGGGGCTTCACACATAAGTCGTTTCAGTATCTGACAGACACTTGGCATATGTCAATCAAAAAAGATACCATCAGTAAAGTAAAAGATGATTATAAAAATAAAACAATGACTCCGTTACCCCAAGCTCCCATGTTATGTAATCTAGCCTCATGTTGTTCCTGCAGCAGAAGGTCTTGATCATCATTTATCAAGAGATGTTTTTTTTTTTGAGTCAGAGTCTCACTTTGTTACCCAGGCTGGAGTGCAGTGGCATGCTCACGGCTACCACAGCCTCAATCTGCTGGGCTCAGGAGATCTCCCCACCCCAGTCTTCCAAGCAGAACTATAAGCACATGCCACCATGCCTAGCTAATTTTTTTATTCTTTATAGAGATGAGGTCTCACCAAGTTGCCCAGACTCGTCTCAAACTCCTGGGTTCAGACAATCCCCCTGCGTCAGGTTCCCCAAGTAATGGGTTTACAGGTGTGAGCCACCACATCCAGCTACTTATCAGTAAATGAAACAGAACATGCCATGCTCCTGCCACACTGGGGCAGAGTGAGCACTGGGAGGGACTTTTCCAGCTGTGCCGGTGTATTTGCAGCGGTTCATCCACACCTCCCTCACCTAGACCCCACCACCACCAAGAGCACACATTTGTGAAGGGCTTCCTGAGCTATAGCTGTAGGACGTGATCAGGGTACAAAGGGAAGTTCACTGGCCCAGACACAGTGCTGAAGCCATGCCCCCAGGGTTCTACCTAGCCAGCTGGGTTACCTGAACACAGGGAAGCCTGCCAGGAAATAGCACGGAAAGAAAAATAAAGGCATCTAAAGTCAAACAGAACCAACAACACACAGAGCATTGCATACAGAAGGTGTGACCCCGATAATAGAGTAGAAAAGGCATTTCACGGTCAGGAACACATGTCAGGGAAAGTGACTGGAATCTGGGAAAAGGTATGAAATCAGCTCTTCTGACTGGGCTCAGTGGCTCAGCCTGTAATCCTGTGCTTTGGGAGGCCGAGGTGAGTGGATTGCCTAAGCCCGTGGGTTCGAGACCCGCCTGGGCAGCTTGGCAAGACCTCATCTCTACAATAAACAAAAAATTAGCCAGGTGTGGTAGCGCGCACCTGTAGTTCCAGTTACTTGGAAGGCTGAGGCGGAAGGATCGCCGGAGCCCAGCAGGTCGAGGCTGCAGTGGCCGGGAGCGGCCACTGCACTCCAGTCTGGGTGACATAGTGAGACTCCAACTCAAAAAAAAAAAAAAAGTCAGATAATTCTCTTCACCTGTAGTTTTAAATCTGGTGGGCTCTGCAGCTATGACAGCGTGTGTACTACTTAAGGGGCTCCACTATTTTTCTTAGCAGACTGAAAGTTATGCCTCAGACAAAGATTTCTAGCTGTCTCCCAATATCTACCCTCCACTCAGTGGTAAAAGGCTGACTTCCAGATGGATTCATGGATGCCTAATAGAAAGGCCATATTTATTTCTTAGCCTTGTGTGGAAGTAAACAGGGCATGTGACTAGGTCCTGGCCATGATAATATACACAAAAGGTCATGTGCAACTTCCAGGAAGAGTCCACAAAAGAGGAAGTGTGACCTTCTTTACCCCCTCCTCCTGCTTACTAGCTCAGGGAAGAACATAACAACTGGGGGTTGCATCTAGGGTATGTGTTGAGGGTAGCAGAGCAACTCAACTGGGTTCTCGACACATGGCCCACATGTCGATTCTGGACAGCCCATCTCAGCCTATCTCATTGCAGGAGAGAAAAATAAACATCCATCCTGTTTAAGCCACTTTTATCTGGGGGGGGGCTATCTGTGGCACACAGTTAAACCTAATCCTAACTGACCTAGGAACTGGTGCTTGGTGGGGAGTGCTAGGCCTTAAACATTGTGCACAACAGCAGAAACAAGGCCTAAAAATGCAGTCTGATACAGAAGAGCTTGGCAGAGGGCAGTGGCAAGGACACAGGTCTCACAGTTTCTCCATTAGAGTCTCGATCTTCTATATGTGGACAGGTAGACCAGGTGTCTATTAGAAGCCACATCCTCATAGGAGACAGCTCTGAAAATGCAAACCATCAGTGTTTATCCATCCTTGACTCTCTCAAAGATTCGATCAGAGAAACGTCCTCCAATTAGAGCTAACCAGTCTCGAGAAGGTGAAAATAATACCGACTTGATACAAAAGGAGCTCTCTGTCTGCAACTGGCAATGTTAAGTGGAGCCTATGGTTCTGTCCCTGCAGCCCCAGCAGGAGATAAGACAGATGCTTTGCCACATAAAGCCCAGGAGTCTTTTGCCAAAGATGTGATTAAGTGCCTGGCATTCCACCCAGGCTCATTTGTTTCATTTGGCCCAAGGGAGTCACCATTAAATTGGGAGGGAAGGGGATGGCAGAATATTGAGGCCTTTAAAAAACCAGAGTTTTTAGGCTGAAAAGCTCTGTCTAGACAAGATCTTGATGGTTACTCACACGGAACCAATCAGAAGCAAACAGACTCAAGGATTACTAGTGTTTTGAGAGACCTATATCTCCACAGAAACCATAAGGCTGGCCTATAAAAAGTGTGACTGTTCAGTCCTGAAAACAACGCCCAGACTCCAAACTCTCCCAGGAAGTAAGAGTCAGAAGCCCATCCTCTCCAGTGTCCATCTCGGATGTGGTACAGTGAAGACCCTCCCAGAAGACAAAACCATGATCTCAAAGAACACTGGGCAAGAGAGTTCTTCCTGGAAGGCAGAACCTGGGCTGCCAGAGAGTGATCAGGAAACTTACCAGTTGCCAATGTAGTGGGTGCAGGAGGACCCAATGGTCCCTATTTCTACAGCAGAGTGGTACGTGGTATGCTGGGGTAGAAAGCTTGTCTGTTTTAACTAATGGACTGCCAGACCTCAACGGACCAGATCCAGCCCTGAGAGGAAACTGTACAACACCCAGAGATCATAAATCTGATCAAGAGGGAGGAATGAGTGTGGTATTAGAGCTGTCTTCCTTGAGAAAGGGGGGAGTTTTCCGAAGACGGGAAGAAAGATACATGTGGATACTTAGGACCTTGGCAAAAACACCTGGCTGTTTCCTACTGCACCCTTCCCCATCTTCCTTAGGAATAGAACTCCCAACATTTAGCTGATACAAGTCCCATGGTGGGTGGAGGGAAGGGAAAGGACAGATTTTTCAAAAGGTTTTAAACCATATAATCAAGATTTATATCTAATTTAAATTTCACCTCTATCCAGCCCATTCAGAAAGAGCTGCTCAAATGCCACAGAACCGATACATAGATGAAGAGAGAAATAACCACTGAAAGAACCCACTCCACGGTTTTAAACATTCTTCTTTCCCTGTCTAATTGGTCCATCAAAGTAATCTAAAGTACCACACACTTTTTACAGATATTCAGAAACAGGAACAATTCTGCATAAAGCAAATTTTGTTACCCAGCATTCTACATACTAGTGTAACAACTAGTGTTTGATTCCAAAGCACTAAAAGATCATGTGCGAGATTAATCGACATGTATAAAGTACATAAAAGTAGTGACTGGGAAACAAAAGCTTCCAATACACATTAGCTATTACTATAATTACACAGTAGACTGTGTTTCCATAAGAACAGCTCACAGATAGGATCAAACGTAGTATTAGTTTTAGAAATATTTTTGGTCTTATTTTTGGAACATAACAAGCCAGGTATTTTGTTTATTTATCTATCTTATGGTCTCTCTGGCACCCAGGTGACCTCTTTAAATACCTTCTCCTGTGGCCCGGCATGGTGGCTCACACCTATAATCCCAGCACTTAGAGAGGCCCAGGCAGAAGGATCACTTGAGTCAGCCATTCAAGACAAGCCTAGGCAACACAGCGAGGCCTTGTCTCTACAAAAAAAATTAAAAAGTTAACTGGGTGTGGTGACACATGACTATAGTCCCAGCTACTCCAGAGGCTGAGGTAGAAGAATCGCCTGAGCCCAGGAGGTCAAGGCTGTGGTGAACCGTGATCATGCCACTGCACTCCAGCGTGGGCGACACAGTGAGAACCCAACTAATAAATAAACAAATACCTTCTCCTAAAAAAAGCAGCATGTCCCCCTCAGCCCCAACAACTTCTTCCCAGGCTCACTGGCTCAGTAGACTTCTGTTACTTTACCTCGTAGTGTTAGGAAGAAACCCATGTCAACAGTAGATGAAGACTATGAATAAGTTAAGGCCCACCTTAGCCTCCTGTGTAGCTGGGACTACAGGCATATGACACCACACCTGGCGAATTTAATTTTTTTATTTTCTGTAGGAGGTGTCACTTTGCTGCCCAGGCTGGTTTTTGAACTCCTGGCTTCAAGCAATCCTCCCGCCTCAGCCTCCCAAAGCACTGGCATGAGCCACCACACCCAGCTTGAAATATTTTTCTCTTTTATAAAAATAAAAATTCTTTTTTTAAAAAAAATTTATTTATTTATTATAAAGATGTGGAGTGAGTGAGACTCCTACTTAAAAAAAAATTTAAAGAAATAACATGTCTGATTTTTTTTTAGTTAGAAAATGTGATTATCCTGGGTTATCCTTTCAATATACTAAACTCTTCACCTGAGTAACAAAGGATTATCAAGGGTCAGGTATATAAATACCAATCATACAGGTATCCTTGTTGATGAGGTATGCTCCTCCCTCCCCTAGCAGTTTCCCTCAACTGCCAGTCCCACCTCCCAAATAAAAATTCTTAATCCTATGTGAGTTTCCACTTCTAGTACTGTCAAGCTCAGCTACACAGCTTCGATATCTGTCAAACACTTTTAAAGACTTAAGCTGCTTAAGGTAGAATTTTCTTTTAAAAAAAAAATTTCAATACCGAAAAGGAATTTACTGATGTTTAAGAGTTGTAAGGCAGTGTATTTACAGAGTTTGGGTATTTTTTTTCACCTGTTTTAAAAACAGGCTCAACAGCATGTAATGAAGCCCAGTCATCTGACGGCACACAGGAGCCTCAACCCCTCCACTCAGTTGGGGTATGTGCTGCCTTCTTGGTGATGCACAGCCCATGGCATAATCTCTGTGGCCACACTTTCATCATTTCCAGTATGCACCAAAACAAAATATTTTTTACTACTGTTCATTAAAAAACTGAAAATGGCCTAAAAAGTGCCCATATTTTTCTATCTGAACATCATTCCCAAAGTCTCTTGTTAAATAAAATGCCTGGGGCAACCCCCCCTTGGGTCCCCTCCCACTTTGGGAGTTTTTCTGTCATCTCAATAAATCCTGCTTCAAAATAAAATAAAATAAAATAACATGCCTGGGCTGGGTATGGTAGCTCACATCTGTAATCCCAGTACTTTGGGAGGCTGAGGTAAGAGGATTGCCTGAGTCCAGGAGTTCGAGATCAGCCTGAGCTATCTAGCAAGACTTTGTCTCTATAATAAATCAAAAAAATTAGCTGGGCATGGTGGTACATGCCTGTAGTCCCAGCTACCAGGAGACCGAGGCAGAAGGATCATCTGAGCCCAGCAGGTTGAGGCTACAGTGGCCATGACTGTAACACTACACTTCAGCCTGGGAAACAGAGTAAGACTCAGTCTCAAAAAAATAAAAAAATTTTACCACTGGGCACGGTGGTTCAAGCCTATAATGCCAGCATTTTGGGAGGCGGAAGAAAGAGAACTGCCTCAGTCCAGGGGTTAGAGATCAGTTCGGACAACTTGGCGAGACCTCGTCTCTACAATAAATAAAAAAACTAGCCAGGCGTGGTGGCACATTCCTGTGGTTTCAGCTACTTGGAAGTCTGAAGCATAAGGATTGTCTGAGCCCAGCAAGTTGAGGCTGCAGGGCAGTGAGTGTGCCACTGCACTCCAGCATGGGCAACAGAGTGAGACTTCTACTTAAAAAAAAAAAAAAAAATTAAAGAAATAACATGTCTGATTTTTTTTTAGTTAGAAAATGTAATTATCATGGGTAATCCTTTCAATATACTAAACTCTTCACCTGAGTAACAAAGGATTATCAGTGTTTGCAACAAGCACAACAAGCATCAATAAGAATCAGCTTTACGGCCGGGTGCAGTGGTTGTAGCCTGTAATTTCTGCACTTTGGGAGGCTAAAATGAGGGGATTGTCTGAGCCCGCGGGTTCCTGAACAGCCTGGGCAACTTAGTGAGACCTCACCTCTACAATAAATCAAAAAATTAACCGAGCATGGTAGCACACACCTGTAGTTCCGGCTACTTGGAAGGCTGAGGCAGAAGGATCACCTGAGTCCAGCAGGTCGCAGCTGGAGTGGCCGTGAGTGTGCCACTGCACTCCAGTCTGGGCGACAGAGTGAGACTTCAACTCAAAAAATAAAAATAAGAAATAAAAAATAATCAACTTTTTCCTTCTGTACTGAGAAGTGATGGATGTTGGGGGTGAGAGGAGGCAGAAGAATTAAGGAAAACTAAGGAAAAAAAAGCACAACAAAAATCAACTCAGTACACAAGAGCTGTTCATTAACATGGCTCACAGTCCCCTTCTCAGTCCAGACCCCTCCCCTGGCTCTGGCAATTCTCCTACATGGTTCTGTCAATGCGTCCTCTACCTACTATACCATACACTAAAATGCCACTCCAATGACTTTGAGTATGACAGTCAAGAACATGTTAAAGTATCTCACCATTTTCTATCAACATAGTAGTAAATTTCAGAAATTATTAAGCACAGAGGCCAAAATATTTCCATACATTAAATTATACATTAGTCTAACCATATAATCCCAAGGGTGAAACAGCTAGAAAATGTGAATCCCGTTATTTCTAGAGTCTCTCAATTCTTAAATTTTGGCCCCATGTTGAAGGAAGACTCTTTCCTTATTCCCCTCTATAGCCCACCTTCTTAAACTAAAAGTATTAATACGGACTAATTGGGGAGCTAAAAAATTCCTTTCATCTGTTTTTCATCTTTTAACCTTTAATCAAAGTCCATAAAACAGAAAGGATAAAAAAGGAAAAGCTGCAACAAGTATTAATATAAATTTCAAACATCCAAATGGGATTACAGAGTGCTTTAAAAATGTATTGTATAGGAACATACTAAAGCTGTTTTCAAAATACAAAGCTTCAATTTATTTCAATTTAACATAGTTTACCTGTCATTCAAATCTGCTATTCTAATGCCCCTGCAGAACATCCTGAATTAAATGTCCAACACCAACTATAGCAACACAAAAGCAGAATGATAACTTGAGCAGTAATACCACTTGTTAAACTTGTTTTTTGGTGTTTTTTTTTTTCTTTTTGAGTCGGAGTTTCCTTCTGTCATCCAGGCAGGAAAGCAGTGGCGCAATCTCAGTCACTGCAGTCTCAACCTGCTGGGCTACGGTGATCCTTCCACCTCACCTTCCAAGTAGCCGGGACTACAGGTGCGCACCACCATACCCAGCTAATTTTTTAATTTTTTTGTAGAGACGAAGTCTCACCATGTTGCCCAGGCTGGTCTCAAACACCTGAGCTCAGGCAATCCTCTCACCTCAGTCTCCCAAAGTCCTGGGATTACAGGCACGAGCCACCACACAGACCAATGTTCCTTTTTCCGAGAACATTCTGAAGCCCTGATTCCAGGAAGCAAGACACAAGACACAAAAGCCTTCCCTTCCATAAAACACCAATCTTTGATCAAAGAACTTTAGCTTGTCTTCCTACATTGTAACTCTTCTAAGACAAGAGTACTTCCACCTTGCTAACAGGTTTGTTAAAATGTGTTATTCTACA
This sequence comes from Carlito syrichta, assembly GCF_000164805.1. Classification (NCBI taxonomy): domain Eukaryota; kingdom Metazoa; phylum Chordata; class Mammalia; order Primates; family Tarsiidae; genus Carlito; species Carlito syrichta. The sequence goes on from NW_007215127.1 coordinate 531,326, forward strand.
ACTCTGTCCCCCTTCCCTGCCAGTGATTAGAGAGAATGACCAACCGAACAGGATTCCTCAGAGCAGGGGCAGAGAAGGTCTGATTAGAACTCACCCATCCAGAAGATTCATTGTTGTGGGTGTCACTTCAGCAAACAGAATTATTTTTCCCAATATCTTGGTCTGCAAATTTTGTCGATAGATCTCCAGGTTAAAATTTTCTGATGAGAAGGTCTCCGTGTCAGTAATCACAGGTATAGAAGATGGGGTTATTTCTATTTCACATGTGTAGGATGAAACAAATTTAAGAGAGAGCTTGCTGGATTTTATTACTCCTTCAGGGTCCACGTGTTTCCCAAGCCACTGCATAAGAGGATCCCAGATTTCCTGTGTCATAAAGAAAGAAATGAAAAGGTCGTAATTTGGTATTACAATAGATGATGGTAGCTTTTCCTTAAAATGCCTTTTTGGTAATTTGAGTACTTCCTAATTCATGACCAATAAAAGCTAGATTAACATATCCCATACATCTAAACTTTTATACAATATGATAATAAATATGGTAAGTATGCTTATACTATAAAGCTAAGTTCTTCAGAAACCAGAATCCAAAGAAATAAGTTCAGTTCATTATTATATTTTCTATCTGACATTTTATGTCCTCAATTCTCAAGATACCCCTGCAGTCTAGAGCTCATAAGTTATTTTCCAGTCCTCTGTGCATTTCACAGAAAACTTTTATCTTTAGATTTTTGTCCCACAAAGGAATTCATTGTCCATCTGGGGAAAAACAAAAACAAAGAACCCTACATGAAAGAAGTCAGAGCACAAAGTATTAAGATAGTAGAGCATTTCATCTCAGCCTCAGGTCTTAGAGGACCTCCGCTTCCTCTCCTAAAGACGAGTTGAACATCAACAAAGTAGAAACAAATTTATGCAGGGAAAAGAATGAGATATCCCAAAGCTGCTTTCTGTTTGCCCCAAATGCTGGTACACGGAGGGGAAGGGAAACAGAATCTAGAAGAGATGTTACCCAATCCAGATACAGCACTCTCCATCCTACCCCTGCAGCCAAAAGCCTGGAGGAGCACCCCACCACCCCAGAGGTACCAGAGGACCCAGAGGCTTTCCTCCAGGAGGGTTCATCAGGAACTGGCTGCTCAAAGGAGTCATCATTCCAAGAGGCCTGCTCAGAGCATATCAAAATCTGTCAGTCCCAGTAAATACAGATCCAGGCTCTTTCAGAGCATATCAAAATCTGTCAGTCCCAGTAAATACAGATCCAGGCTCTTAGGCTATGCCCCTCAAAAAGGAAAACAAGCCCCTCTGTTAACATCAGGAGTATGTCCCAAAGATCCCAGTGGCTACAGAGAAGCAGCTTCAAAGATAAAATTTAATTCAACTGAGTTTACTGATCAACCTTTAAAACTCACTGCCAGATTACAGAAAATACAGAGAACAACAAGTTAAATGGTGTCAGAAGGAAGCAAGAAGAAGTCAAGAATGTGAGACATTTCACAGGACAGCTGGGCTGGAATCTCCAACAAGTCAATGTCTGGGGAGGACAGGGAGGGTTGCTAGGGTGGGAAAGGGGACCAAGTCTAGATTAAAAGTGAACAAAGGGGCTAAAAATCCCTGTCCTCAGAGAGTTTATACTCTAGTATGGGAGGCAGAAAATGAAAATAATTAATAAGTACAACATATAGCATGCCAGACAGCAATAAGTAGAAAGAAGAACTAAATTAAGCAGAGAAGAGAGTAACAAGTGTCAGAGGCAGACCACTTCAGATCAGACAGATAGAAAAACCTAACTGAGAAGATGACATTTAAGCAAAGACCAGGAAAAAGTGAGGGAGGGCCCTACAATATAATTTACATGACTATGTCATTTATATATATTTATGTAATGGGATTCCAGGGAAAAGCAAGTATAGGGACTCCGAGGGGGAAAGAGCGAGGGGACAGCAAGGAAAGCAGAGTGAGCTTGGGAGAACAAGGGGCGCCAAGGCCACAGGTGTACAGAGGCAGTGGGGTCCAGGTTGATGAGAGCCTCGAAAGTCACAAGGAGGATTGGGCTTTCACTCAAGGAGCAACAGAAGCCCCAGAGGGTTCTGAGGAAGGGAGTGGGATGACCTAACAAGATCACCCCACTCTGGTTGCCATGTTGAGAGCACAAGGAAAGGGCACAAACAAACAAACACAGAGAGGTCGATCATAAAGTTCCTTAAATAACCCAGGAGTATGACTACTGCCTGGACCAGCATGTAGCAAACACCAAGGAGTTTTCTTCATTTCCTAGGGCTGCTGTCACAAAGTACCACAAGCGGAATGGCTTGAAACAACAGAAATATATTCTCTCATTATTTTGGAGGCTAGAAGGTGAGAAAGGATGGGATTTCCCAGTAGACTCTGAAGTAGAGGTTACAAGATTTGCTAACAGGTCATATTTGGGATCTTAAAGAAAATAGGCATTCAAAAATGAACCCAAGATTTCCGACCTAAACACCTGAAAGACAGAGTTACCACTGGAAATACCATAGAAAGAGCAGGTTTGAAGAGATAAAGAAAGGTGGTCAGCTCTGTGCCTGTTTGAAATACTTGTTACAAATCCAGCTGGGCACAGTGGCACATGCCTGTAATCCTGGTACTTTGGGAGGCTGAGGCAGGAGGATTGCTTGAGCCTAAGGCTTCAAGACCAGCTTAGGCAACATAGCAAGACGTCATTTCTAAAAAATTTTTTTTAAAAATTACCCAAGCATGGTGGTACACACCTGCAGTTCCAGCTACTCGGGAGGCTGAGGTGGAAGCCCAGGAGGTCGAGGCTACCATGAGCTATGATTGTGTCATTGCACTCCAGCCTGGGCAACACAGAGTGAGACCTCAACACACACAAAAATAAAAATAAAAATCCCTGCACTGGGATATAAGGGTTTGAAAAAGAAAATTAATTTACTTACATATTTGAGAACTGTCAGACTATAGATAATAATTTAGAGCCAAAAGAGAAGATCAAGGAGAGAGTAACTGTGGAAAAAGAGAAGAATACAAAAGAGTTTCTTCATTTCCTAGGCCTGTTATCACACAGCACCACAAACTAGGTGGCTAGAAACAACAGCAATTCATTCCTAGACAGTTTTGGAGGGGCAAAGTCAGAAATCAAGGTGTCAACAGGGCCATGCCTCATGGACAGCTGTAGGGGGATATTTGTCCCCGCATCTTTTTCTGGCGGTACCAGCATTCGCCGGCACTACTTGGTTTGCAGTCACCCTATCTCTTCTCTATGTGGTGTTCTCTTCTCTACATGTCCCTGATTCTGTGTCTCTTCTCATCTTCTAAGGACACCACTTATGTTGGATTAGGGACCCATCCTAATGACCTCTTAACTCTGTTACATCTGCAAAAACCCAATTTCCAAATAAGGTCATATTCACAGGTTCCAGTGGTTAGAACTTCAAGATCTTTTCTTGGGGGCACAATTCAACCAACAATAGGGGTCAAAGCTTATGTTTCAGGGAGATGAGGGAAAGTCTGCAAAAGAGACTGAGAAATGAGAGAAAATCAAGTGTGTATTTGGACATGAGTACAATTTCAAAAGCAGGAAGATGATGACAGTACAGCAGGGAAAGGGTTGAGAAGGAACTGCTGGATTCTACGAGGCAGAGTCCATCTAGAATCTGATGAGAATAGTTTCAGAGGGCAATGGAGGCCAAAGTCTGATGGGAATGGTGAAAGGAGAAAAACTGCAGACCCAAGGATAAAGTTCTGGCAAAGAATTTCCTCTAAAGGACAAGAAAGGATTAGAGCAGTGGCGGGTGAGATATGGGGTCAAACAGATTTTGTTTAGTATAAATGGGAGAAATAACAGTATGCTTTGTTTACACAGGAAGTTCCCAACATACAAATGAGTTTGGTTCTGAGAGCATGTTCATATGTCTATTTGTTGTAAGTCCAACAAAGTTAGCCGAGGTACCCAACTAACACCATCAGCCATAAACAGTAATACTATAACATGTGTTTAACAGCTATCCTGGCTGTATCCTAATGGAGAGAAATAATACATTAAAAAAGCACATGTGCATCATTAAAGTTCATAACTTGAAGGTTCATATGTAGGGGACTTCTGTATATTGATATCAATGGTCCCACAGAGCAAATCATCAAGTGAAAGGAGGCACCTAGAGCATATCCAGAAAGGTCAGCCTTGGGAGCAGAGACAGCTCATCCATTGAGTTGGGTATAGCTCAGGTCCCCCTCTGGGGACACCCAGTCTTGCATCCCCATGGAGTTCCAGTCCTCCCTTGCCCCCTGCTGGCTGCACAGCTATATGGGACAGCCCTGGTCACTGACCTTTGCTGCCACCAACCTGCTCCAAGGCTGCAGGGAAGTGAGAATCCTGGTGCTGTGGCTAGCAGAAGTCATCTTCTGATTGCTTCTATTTTCTCAATAAATAGGAAGCAAGATCATCAGCTAAGAGAAAAAATGAGGAAGGAGGTATTGAAAGTTTGAGGAGGGAGTAACAAATAGGACACCAGGGAGAGTGAGGAAATTAATGCAGTGAGGAAAGTCATATGAGCAGCTGGAAGCATTTGGGGTTCACAGAAAGTTAACAATTCTGGATTTAGAGTGAGCAATCAGCGCGACTTTGTGTTTTTATCCAGCCATAGTCAGCTACGCAACCATGAGGAGATAATGAGCTGGGCTTGGCATAGAGGAGGTGGTGAGCTGGGGGTATATATAAAGCAGTGACTGAGACTGATGGAGTACAAATGAAACAATGCTGGAGACAGAAGGTGAATACGAATGGTCCAGGATTCCAGAGCTTAACCTCATGAAGAGGAGAGTGAGAGGAGCATCCCAGGACCAAAGAAATCAGGACAGTACCACAGAAAGGAATGAAGTACCAGGGAAGGAATGCAAAATAAGGGGTGATCCTGCTTAAACAGATACCAGAAAAGTTGCCGAAAGAAGTCAAGTTCAAGTGAGCTACCAAACGCTAGAATCAGCTCCTGTGACAGAACTAACTTTTGATCTTCAGACAACAGAATTCCAAGATAAATTTCACATGAAATATTCCCTGGCCACCATTATTTCCTTGATATATGCTCTACGGGGAGGAGAAGAATGAACAAGTAAATAACACACAAAGGTGATCCCCAAACCTCAGATCTTGCCATCGGTTATAACCAACTTTAGGAATGGACTCCTAAAACTTTGGTCAATGCCCTGAAGGCACTGTTAGGATCTGAATTTCTATCACTTTCCCCAGGATGGTTGGAGGTCACCAAGGCACCACACAGATGAACGATACATAGAGGTGCGTTGGTTAAACCACAAAAATAGAGATAAACCTACTAACTAACTCTGGTTTTCATTAACTCATCTGATGTGGGTATTGTAACTCCCCCACTCAAAGTCAATGAAAACCAGCATGAAATGAAAAAGAAACAAGTATCACTGAGTAGAACTTTTAGAGCAGAAATAAAGCAGAGTTTCCTCCACCAGGTTGGCTATCTAAGTTGTTCATTTTTTAGAAATATGAACGAAGCAACCACTGTGTCCCCAAAACAGTACCAAAGTGGAATGGGAGGAGGAAGAATGGATGTTGATATGGTTTGAACGTGTCCTCCACATTTCATGTGTTGGAAGCGTAATCCCCAAATTCATACGTTGATGGTATTTAGAAACAAGGTGTTTGGGAGATAGTTGGAATAGGATGGCATCATCAGGGTGGGGCCCCCTATGATTGGACTAGTCCCTTTATAAGATGAGGTAGAAAGACCTAAGTTGGCATGTTCTTGCCCTTCACCCTGCTAGACACAGCAAGAAGTCTCTCACCAGATGTCTCGCACCATGCTCTTGGACTTATCAGTCTCCAGAAATGTGAGCTAAGTAAACCTCTATTCTTTATAAGTTACCCAGTCTCAGGTATTCTGTTACAGCAACAGAAAACAGACTAAGACAGATATGTATACACATAACTACAACAGAGCATGACAAGTGCTAAGAACATTCACTCAAACTATTCAAATATGCACTTCCTTTTGACAAAGTAGGTCAACTCGACTTGCCAAATTTAATCACCTATTCTTATCTGCAGGCAAGTTGGGAATTGGACTCCCAAGGAATTACATCATTGTTGCCATGTCTACTAATTACTAAAATAATATTCCAAATTATTTGCTTTTGAAAGCAATACCTAGACATGTACAAATCTGCAAAATAAATTAAAATTGATGAGAACAGGGCATGTGGGTTTTTTCCTCTTATGTATATTCTTTTACATAATCTTTCAGGGCTTACTGAGAACCAAGTAAATTACTTAGAACAAAGGGAATCTAAACAATATCACATGAAACTAGGACCCTCTTAAGAAATATAACTGCATACCACTCGTAATTCTCCTAAATATTTATATTCACTATAGTCAAACCCAATTTTAAGCCATAAAGTAAAACTGAGTACACATGGACAGCACTTAGCCTTCTCCCAAACCTTCTCCCCACCATTATCCCTGGACAGAATAAAAATTCTAAATAAAATTCTGGTTGCAAGAAATATCAAAATTACTACTGGTTCAAATGCAAATCTGTCTGGTACATCTCAGAAGTGCTCAAGTTACAATGATAACTTGAGAGCTGCAAAAGTAGCTGCTAATAATACATGCAGGAGGGTCAGACACAATGGCTCACGCCTATAATCTCAGCACTTTGAGAGGCCGAGGAGAAAGCATTGCCTGAGTCCAGAAGTTCAAGACCAGCTTGGGCAACATGGCAAACCCCATCTCTTCAATAAATCAAAAAATTAGCCAGGCATGATGGCACATGCCTGTAGTCCAGCTACTTGAGAGGCTGAGGTGGAAGGATCGCCTGATCCCAGGAGGTCAAGGCTGCAGTAACTGTGATCATGTCACTGCCCTCCAGCCTGGGCAATAGAATGAGACTCTGACCAAAAAATAAAAATTAAAAATGCAGGGGAAAGGAACTAATTTAATTCATGATTCCTGGTTAAACTTTATTAATGACTATGGCGGTAGTATGAAAATGTTACTGAAGAAAAAAGGTTTGAATCATATATATCAAGGCAAATGGGTTGACATTTAAGTAATATTACCCACTCTGCAGTCTCTAAATCTACCTAACTCGTTGAACTCAACTACCAGGGCATAATTAAAATGTCATTTATTTAGGGAAGCCGTCTTTGATCTATAACCCCTCCAAATCTTTTACAAAATCTTGGTTACTTTACAGCACTTATCACAACTGTAACTGCATAATTTGTATAACCATTTTTTCAAAGTTCCACTGTCTTGTGAGTGTGTAAGCTTCGGAAATACAGTATATACATGTTTTTCTGTCTTGCTCTCAACTATATCCATGGCACCCAGGAACAGGTGTGGCAAAGAGTGCATGCTTAATGAGCATTCACTCTATAAACGTATCTTAAATACCTTACAAGGAAAACTCTCAAGTAACAGATAGATAGGTACAACAAGACATAAAACTCAAAAAAGGCAATGATAAAGCATGGTCTTGAGATAGATACATAAGAATCAAAAAGAAATGCAAAATATTTGAAGCCAAATCAATTACAGGTACTTCTGCTGAAAACAAAACAGCCACTACCAGATTCCACTTCAGTAAGATTTATAAAATCCTTCTAATTAATATTATTTTTCTAACATTTAAACTTAAATAATTTAGCATTTATTTTTCTCTAAGATTTTAGGTTAATTAAATACAATGTACGTGAAACCAAGAGCTGAGTACTTTAGAATTGCATAAATTTAGTCCTTTTAAATCATCCATAGCAATAAGAAAATCCAGTCATTCTCAACAAAGATTAATAAGTCTTTGCTTCTTATTTAGGTCATAATGCATACAACATGAAAATCCCAAGGAAACTACCAAAAAAGAAAATGGCTGGGCACAGTGTTAAACAAGTAATCCCAGCATTTTGGGAGGCCAAGGCAGGAGGATTGCTTGAGGCCAGGAATTCAAGACCAGCGGGGAAACATAGCAAGACCACATCTCTACAAAAAATAAAAAAACTAGCCAGGTATGGTGGCACATGCTTGTAGTCCCAACTACTCAGGAGGCTAAGGTGGGAGGATCCCTTGAACTCAAGAGTCAAGGTTGTAGTGAGTGAGCTATGATTGCGCCACTGCACTCCAGCCTGGGTGACAGAGCAAAATCGGGTCTCCTTTATTAAAAAAAAAAAGCAAACAGCAACAAGCTTGTGCAACACTCAAAAATGATTAAAGCCCATGAGACTCTATATTCACTAATGTCCACAATAAAACCAATATCTCAACTTCTGAAAAGATGAATACCTGAACTTGCACCTAGTGCAAATACACAGAAGTGGCTACTCTGGGGTTAGTAAACATACCACGACATCTGCTTATAAACAGAGTGCAACTAAGATCAGAGACCCAGTGTTATACTGTGTCCCATCACTTTAGAGTCATTCTACCCCTGTGACTTGTCTTATCTGCTAAATTTACACAGTTAACAAGATTCAGGGTTGGATTCAAAATATTTACTATGATCACCATTTGTGTTTGGAGGTCCTTTTCCCAGAAACACCAAATAATTGATTGTAGCAAAGGTTTTCTATCTCAGAGATACATTTGCCTCATTGTAAATAATTAGATTAGTTGTGCTTCAGTCATAACACTGCAAGTTGCCAGGCAACCAGGAGTGAGTAAATCAGTAAATGAATCATCAAAGACATAGCACACAATCTCCTTTTATGGGTGCCTGGTTCTTAGTTAAGCACTTTCAAGGAAACAGGAGCAAATATTTTTCGACTCTTATGGAATTTACATGACACAACCTAATTCTTATGATTGGCATTTTATTGATTTATTTGTTTGTTTTTATTATTTTTTTTTTTGAGTTGGAGTCGCACTCTGTCGCCCAGACTGGAGTGCAGTGGCCACTCCCGGCCACTGCAGCCTCGACCTGCTGGGCTCCGGTGATCCTTCTGCCTCAGCCTTCCAAGTAGCTGGAACCACAGGCACGTGCTACCACACCCAGCTAATTTTTGATTTATTGTAGAGATGAGGTCTCACCAAGTTGCCCAGGCGGGTCTTGAACCCATGGGCTCAGGCAATTCACTCACCTCAGCCTCCCAAAGGCACGGGATTACAGGCTGAGCCACTGAGCCTGGCATGATTGGCATTTTAGACACAAAATATTCATGGGCATTTTCACACTCACTCTGTGTCTTCATTCACATGATGAAAGCACAAAGCACAGCAGATCTTTATCATCAAAAGCCCACACTCCTGAGATAGAACCAGATTTTATTTTTACCTCCTTAAGGCAGGTCATTTGGCAACCCCTGAAGTAGACTTTTACTTGGAGCACCAGTACCAAGCAAAGCAATGCTCCCAGCACGGTTTGAGATGTGACCTACAGAGGTGTATATACCTCCTCACCTGCCTGGTACCCTTTGCAGACACCTCTGTCCCAGCAATGCCAGTCCCCCCACGGTCTAATCAACCTTTGCTTTACTTGCCTAGACTTCTCATTAGAAGGCCCTGCATCCAGGCTTGGGTCCCCAAGGCTGCTGCTTATTGCTCCCCCTCCCCAACTCCTGCTCAGTCACTGGCCCTAAACACTGTCACACCAAAGTGAACGGACCTGGAAGGACTTCCAGCTTCCAGTGGCACACTTCGCTGAAACTCATCCATGTCTGCAAACATCCAGGCCAACTGTCAATAAGGGACACCCATGGGCCAAAATGAACCCAGAGACGTGTTTTATTTGGCCCATTTTGAATTAATTCCAACACTTAAGCATTGGAATATTTTTCATATCAAATTGCCTGCTTCTTTTGAAGACGTAGCAACTCTTTCCACATGGCAGTAACTGGCTGGAGCCAAGTAACCACCCTCCCCCCATGGGGACACACTCTCCAGCTGGACCTGTGTATCCCAGCAGCCAGCTGCATGTCCTACCACTCCTGTGCCACAGGCATCTGGTTAGAGACGACTCGTCTCAGCCCTGGCATCAAGTCTGGCACCCATCCAGAAAGTTCTCCTCTGGGGCCCTTGGGGATGCTTCCTCCCAGTTAAGCCCATCTTAACTCACCAGACTGATTCTAGTGACACTGACTCTAAGAACAGGAGAGAACCATTTTGGCAGTTCCTCAAAAAGATAAACGGAGAATTAACATATGACCCAGCAATTCCACACTCAGGTATATAATCAATGAACTGACAACAGGGACTCAAACAGATTAATTGTGTGCCAATATTCATAGCAGTATTATTCACAATAGCTGAAAAAAATCCAGGTGTCCACCCATAGATGGATGGACAAATACAAGGTGGTATATACATTTAATGGAATATTACTCAGTCAAAAAAAAAGAAATGACATTCTGACACATGCTATATCATAGCTGGACTCGAAAATATTATGCTAAGTGAAATAAGCCAGATATTAAAGGACAAATATTGTATGATTTCACTTATACAAAATATTGAGAATAGGCAAATTCATAAAAACAGAAAGTAGAACAGAAGTTACCAGGAGCCAGCTGTATAAGTTATGCCACTGCATTGTAGAAGATTTAAAATAGTAAATTTATATATATATAATATAAAATGTGTGTGTGTGTGTGTGTGTGTGTGTGTGTGTATGGTCTGACAATTAAGTTCACAAAATTGCCATGGTGCACTTATGTTGGCAGCACTGTACAAACAATTTGGTAAGATTTCATAACCTTGGTACATCAGTGCCTCACAGCTGTGTTTGTCTTAATGTGTGGTGGTCTTGCAGAGTGGCATTCATTATTGTTGTTGCATGCTTTTGTGTGCCATCATGAGGCTATTGGAGCTTGAATTACAGCAATGAACAAAAATTAAATTTCTTATTAAACTTGGCAAGAGTGGAGATGAAATCAAGGATATGTTAGTCCAAGTTTATGGGGATAACGCCAAGAAGAAAATGACAAAAGGATTAAACATTTTTCTGAGGGGAGAGAGAGCATCACTGATGAAGAGAGGTCAGGACAACCAGTAACGAGCAGAACTGACTAAAACATTGCAAAAGTTCGTCAAATTGTGTGTCAAAATCATCGGCTGACTGAGAAGCATAGCAGACTAGTCAACAGATAAACAGGAAAATCTTAACTGAAAATATTGGCATGAGAAAGGTGTGCAAAAATGGTCCCAAAGGAGCTCTTGCATCATAACAATGGACCAGCTTGCTCAATACTGTTTGTAAGGGAGTTTTTAGCCAGCAAACACAGAACTATATTGGAATACTTTCCCCATTCACCTGATCTGGCCCACAATGACTTTTTTTCTTTACTTGAAGATAAAGGAAATATTGAAAGGAGGACATCAAGGGTAATATGACAACAGCTATGATGGCCATTCCAAAAAGAGTTCCAAAATTGCTTTGACAGGTAGAATAGACACTGGCATCGGTACACAGCTTCCCAAGGCACATACTTTGAAAGTGACTGTAGTGATATTCAGCAATAAGGTATGTAGCACTTTTTCTAGAAGAATGTGTGTGTGTGTGTATGTTTCTTTTTCTTTTCTTTCTTTTTTTTTTTTTGAGTCAGGGTCTCACCCTGTTGGCCAGGCTGGAGTTCAGTGACATGATCATGGCCTACCGCAGCCTTGACCTCCTGGGCTCAAACAATCGTTCTGCCTCAGTCTCCTGAGTAGGTGGGACAGGTCACTATGTCTGGCTAACTTCTTTATTTTTCTGTAGAGACGAGGTCTCGCTATATTACCCAGGCTAGTCTCAAACTCTTGGGCTCAGGCAATCCTCCCGCCTTGGCCTCCCAAAGTGCTAGGATTATAAGCAAGAGCCATCACACCTGGTCTTATTTGTACTGTATCACAATAAAAAGAAAAGGGAAGAGAGAGAAGGGGGTAAAGGTCTCAATTCCTTTACCCCCAAGAGGCTCCCTGTCTTCTATGCAATTAACTCCCACTCCCCATCAATTAGCCCTGCATACCCTAGGGGAACAGAAACGGCAGTCTGTACAGGCAACGGAGGGGTCTCACTATGTTTTCCTCAAGGCCCCTCCTTGCCTCACCACAGTATCACCAAGAGAGGCCACTCAAGGAACTCCTCAGAACAAAAATCTTTTCCAAAGAGACTTTCCATCCAGACAGAAAAGTGACTGGCAACTTATCTTGCTACATGATGTTAAGTTCTGTTTAGTCACCTACTTAATGACAGCAATAGTATGCAAGCTCCCATTGGTGGCACACTCATTCCACACCAAGTACTGTGCTGGGTGCTTTAGACCCGGGATCCCCAATCCTTACCAGGCAGCACAGGAGAGGAAATGGAGCCTCAGACAGCATTAATGACTGCCCAAACCACACAGGGAGTAAGTCGTAGAGGTGGAATTTGAACCCATGAAACCAAATCTGCCTGGCTCCCAAATCCTGGCTCTGATTCCTATCCCACAGTCCTCAGCAAGGAGATATACCTAACCCAAAATGAAGCAACACAGAAAATGTTGTCTATTAACTGTAATCAAAATACTGATGGCATCACAGAGAAAGACATAAACTCAATAAAATATGCAATGACCAACTAGAGATAAAATGGATGTGTATGGCTCAGAGTTGGGGTGGGGTAGGAGGGAGAAGGCGAATGGGCAGGGGAGGGAGAAGAGCATTTGGGAGCAGAAACTTGAATCTGAATCCTGGCTCTACCATCCACTAACTGTCTGGATAGACAAGGTTATAAGAGGACATTTTCACAAAGAAACAAAGGTTGTATCATTTAAGTGAGTTACTGCAGACCTCACCACTATCTGGTTTCAGCAGAAAAGTAGGGGCATATTCAGAAGGGAGGACTATTTGCAGAACTATGAGCAGAGTTAAGAGAATCCACAAGCAAGGGACAGCAGACCCACCTGGGACCTGCAAGAGGACAGAGCCACTAACAGGGGTTATGAGCCAGAGGGAAGAAATAACATGACCTTTTTATCCTCCTACACATCAGTCTCCTGCCAGTGCAACCCTAGTAATGGAAATCAACCAGAGCTAGAGGTAAGGGAGTGCAAGAATGGGCTGAGTGGGCAGAGACCCAGGGGCCAACACACCTGGCTGGGTGAGCTTGCTGGTTAAGCAGCCCCCTCTCACAAACTGCCCTGAGGCATAACTGGTTTAATGCCAGCCCAATATGAATTTCTACACAGCCTTATCCCAGTGACTGGAATGGTAATTCTGCAACTCCAAAGAATTTACCATAGACGTCATCAGCTACCTAAATCCTAAGAATATGAGTTCTTCCAGGGCTGAACTGGTCACAGCCCTTTCTAGATTTCCAGTGCCTGGGACACAGTAGGCCCTCAATAAATGTCTGTTAAACTGTCTTCCTTTGGTAATGTAAAGTGATAGCTCAGGCTCAGATGCTGAAAGGCCCCGGATTTACTGCATTTTTTTGTTACCTGCCAACTAGCGAAGACCACAAAAGGCTTGAGTGGAACAGTAAAAGCCGGGGAATGAACAAGTCATTTCTAACAAGGCAGGTTTTATGGGCATCACACCTCCACTGGGCCAAATAGGCTCATTGTAGAGGCAGAATCAATTCTGCAAGTGCAGAGACCAAAGAGAAAGCTAGGGTGGCTCTAACGGAGAGGGCAACTGCACAGGGCAGCTCAGTCACTGCCCCCACAACAGCAGGCATGAACTTCCACTCACAGGGCTCGTGGTTGTGGGACTGGCATTCACAGAAGTCTCCGGGGCCTTCATTAAGTCTGCCTAGGCAAGATGCCCACTATTTTTCTGCATCCAACACAAACAGCCTTCTGACAGAGTGGACAGCATGGGGGTGGAGAGGCCAGAAAACGATTGGGCAGAGCCTCAGGTGCCCATGGGCAGCCCTGTCCAGCATGCCCAGAAGTGACCTGTCCTGGCCAACATGCATGCATGTGACCGTCCACACCTCTTCTCCCTCCTGATTCTGAATATGTCCCCAGACTCCATCATCTATCAACCTGGCCTGAGCCTCTCTCAAGCACTGCTGAGAGGAGAAGGGGACCCTGGCACAGGATCAGGCCCACAGCTCTGCCACCACCAGCATGAGAACATGTGAGGCACTGTCTGTGCTGGCCTCAGTTTCTTTATTTTTACAACAAGAAAACAAAAACATCCCTTTTCATCAAAACTGAGTGCCAATATTCAACGTGTAGCCGCCAATGATGAATTATCAACTGCAGTTTTAACGTTGTGTTTAGGATTCCAGCATTAAACTTTACAGGTTACATGAAAAGAGAGAAGTGGCCCGATGTGAGGGGGTCCACAGAGAGAAGGCCAGAGCTTTCTCCTTTAGACTCTTACCTTAGTGAAGGTTCATCTGTACAACTGGCTGTCACCATGTCAATTTGGAAAATTCAGAGAACCCCAGGGAACAACACACGGCAGGGGACTAAAGGAGGTCAGGGGATTTCCACATCATCCTTAATGCACAAGGGAGGGCAGATCTAAGCCCAAGCACTCAAAGGCCTAGGAATAAGAAGGCTCCGTTTCAGAAAGTGTATTTTTTTAGGGAAAGAAGTCACTGACTGACCGATTTGTACATAGCTTAGTTTCTAAGCTGGAAACCATCTTTAATAAAACACACAATATGATTCTAACCTTTCTCTGAAATGCCACCTTGTCAGTTTTCTTGGGCACATTCACAGTTGATTTGTTTAAAAAACTGTTTAGCTGGGCATGGTGGCTCACACCATGTAATCCCAGCACTTTGGGAAGCCAAGGCATGAGGATTGCGTGAGCCCAGGGGTTTAAGACTAGCTGGGCAACATAGTAAGACCTTGTCTCGAAAAAAAACCAAAAAAGTAATGGGGCGTGGTAGCATGTGCCTGCAGTTCCAGTTACTTGGGAGGCTGAGGTGGAAGGATAGCCTGAGCCCAGCAGGTCAGGGCTGCAGTAGCCGTGATTGTGCTATTGCACTCCAGCCTGGGTGACAGAATGAGATCCCAACTCAAAAAAAAAAAAATCGGTTTAATGTGGTTGTTAGAACAGGCTGCTGTACCTGAATAAAGAGCTGGACCTCACCAGTAGCCACCCCAGTCTGTCCCTGAGGTCTCACAGGACTCTCAGTGACACGGGAGCCAAGGGAGCGGCTCCCAATCATTATTGGAAAAAGTCAAAGCACTTTGTAAGTGTTCAAACAAAACACGCTTACTAAATGCCTACTATTAGCAAAATACTGGGAAAGGGATACAAAATTAACAACATATGGTCCTGGCCTTCAAATGATCTTGCATGACAGTTTAATGGGGCAAACAGATATTTACACAAACAATAAAGCAACCACATTTGTATAGTATTTAAACAATTTTTTAAGAAATTCTTATGGAAGTGGCCAGATCTAAGGTCCAAGTCACAACACTTGGGTTAGGAACTGAAAGAAAAAAAAATTAAATCCTATGCCCATGAGGTGATCATCAGTGAAACTTTCCTGGATCAGGGGGTAGAATCCCTTGGTTGGGCAAACAAGATCAACTATTTGTCCTCAAGCATCTGGTTATAAGATTTTTTACACTCTATAACGTAAGACTTTTAAAATTTCTTACCATTCTATGAACTTCATACCCACGGGCTTTATACATGCTGGTTTGTGTAAAGATGAACATGCCTTTTGACCAGCAGGGTGATGGCCAGCCATATAGAACCATCATGAACCAGTAGGCTACTGGTTTTACTTCAGATAAGCAAAGCACATATCCCCCACCCCCACCAGGCCAAGTGAAAGCTAGTGTCACTTTTCTGACAGCTAGGAACAAGATGTCGAAGCCTCCCACTCTCATAAATAACTTATGATAAGCCCTGTGGTTTGTGATTTACCCAAAGGCAGTAGCACATACATTGTTTAAAAAAAAAAAAAAGACCCTCTTGATCAGGAAAATGTGGCAAAATGTAAACCAGTGGTAAATCCAGAAGGCTCCATGGGGTTTACATGGTTTGTGTACTATTCTTTTACCTTTTCTTCAGTTTGTTTTTAAATAAAAAATTAGGGAGAAATGAAAGGATTTATGCCAGAAGTTCTCTCTAAGGGCCCTGCCAGCTCCTATATTAGCCATATATTTTTGTTCTGCTATTAATTCTGGAATCATCAAAGACGCAGCCTTTGTAAAAAAATCAAAAACACAGAACGACAATGAGGAACATCTTTCATCATTTTGATCTGAATGAGCCTTCATGCTGTGTGCATCGGGGAAGGGTTGCTGAAGCCACTCTGCGGCAAGACCGCCTCCCTGAGAAAACACAGATTTCCATCCCCACGGGGTGGGCCTCCCGGGGGCCTAGATCTCAAACAGCCCAAAGGCAGGACGTACTTTCCCCGAGTACAAACCCCAGTGCGTTTCATGAAGCTGTTCAGTATATGCGGAATCAGTGTATTAATAACAGTTTATTGGCACTGAATGAAAAACACACAAGTCTTAATCTTAGGTCTTGAATTCTGTCCAGGTCCTACGTCATACCTGGCTGGAAGGGCTATAGCCGTAAGCATGCTTGGTGACTGGAGGTTGTGTAGTGAGACCTGAGTTTTGAAACCAGGATTGGTAGCTTAACAAAATTTACTGGTTGTAGAAAAAGTAAACTTGCCTCTAGGGAGGTGAGCTCAGCCTCACCATTCTGACAGCAGCCCCTGGTGGCCAGTTTAGTAAAAAGTGTTGGCTCTGATGCTGAAAGCTCTGACCTTCCCTTCTTAATGAAGGTCGCTGCAAGCAGACAGGCCATTCTAGGTAACAGCTGGGGGTGACGGGGGAAGCAGCAAAAACCCAAACGAAGGTGTGCCTTAGAGCCATATAAATCACCAAGGCATTAGATGATCTGTCTCTTGCATTTAAAAAAAAAAGTACTCTCTTTCAAAAGTAGAGAAAAAAATAAATAAGAAAATCTGTTTTAAAAGGACTCAAGTCACTATACAGACCCTGAACAACTATCGTAATACTATAAGAAAGGGATTGGCAGTAGTGGGAAACTGCCAGGGGAGGTAGGACGGGGTACACCTCATCAATAAGGTTACTTTCCTCAAACCAAGTGAAGTGGGGACCAAAGCGAGGTCCAAACTTTACCTACACAATGACCATTTGTATACCTAACCTGAATCGTACCGCACATCTTTAAAATTAAATTAAATTAAATTAATAAAAATAAAAGGACTCAGGTCACAAGGCAGATAATAGTTTAAACGTAATCTCACTCTTCACTTGTGTAGAAAACCTTTAAATATTCAAGGAACACAGATTCCTGCATAAAATAAAGCAGGGCCTGTCTACTTTCCTACACAGCACCCCATGGCACACTAACTTCTAAGCACCACATGCCGGGAATTCTTACTGTAATGTAAGGAATTGTTCCATATGGCAGAAACTTCCAGAAAATGCTGCTACCATGCATTCAAATAATAAAATAAAATACTCAAGGTTGTAAGTGAGGCCTGATTTCTAGTGCCACAGATTCACACCATTTCACTAGATATAAATAGAAGAATGATCAGAGGCTGACAGTTGGCTTCAAAGGCAGCGAGGGTAAGACAGAGAAGCCATAAGCTTCAAGTCAACTTCTTCGTAAGGTGCACTCTGTCCTCGGCCATGAGAGAACAATCTGGAAACAATCTGCTGAGCAGCTGCTCTCATCAACAAACTGTTTATTGTAAGAAAGTGGCTGGGTCAAAGGCTAAACATCAACCCGAACCGAAAGCATACGGAGCAAAAATCAATACCGTCCCTGCTAAAGAAACCCAGGACTTAGCATGCAGAAAAGAGAGGGCGAGAAACTCAGGTTCAGTTCTAAAAGAGCGAGTGTCGGAACAAAACCCCTGTATTTCAATGCGCAGGACTGTTTTCCATGTTATTACGAGTGATTATTTGCTGCTATTTTCAGAATGGCCTTGTAGTGGGGTTAAAGTATGGCAACCAAAAGAGACATAGAAATGGACTTCCAGATCAACTTCCCCCCAAAAGCTACAATGGTTTATGTCTGTTGCTTCCTTCTCACATTTGTTTTACAGTGGGGTCACCAGGTTTATACATAATGCAGAGATAATACAGCTCATCTTTAAAATGTGTCTCATTGAAAATTGGAAGGTTGACGCAGTATGCAGGAATTATTTTATTTTTGGTGTGACAGTGGGACTGTGATTATGTTTTTAAACAGACATCTTTTCGGGACACATACTAAAATATTCACAGATGAGCAATCTGATACAATATCTAGGAATTTCTTCAAAATAACACAAGCAGAGAAGTGGGTAGGAATAGATGAAATAAAACTGGCCATAAAGGGATAACAGAAGGAAAGTAATGAGTAAGTACATAGGAGTAAGTGTGTACTTACTGCAGCATTCTGTTTGCTTTTGTATATTTGAAATTTTTTACAAAATGGTTTCTTTTAATTCTGTGTATAGTTCAAGTTACTTCTTAAATATAGAAGAAAAGTATTAACCTATCAATGCAAATTCATGAGCTCTGCATGACTTTATATACACACACACATTCTCATCTCTCTCTCTTTCTCATATTACTAGGTGCTCAACATGATGCCTTTGAGCAGTATCTGAGATAAAGCTATTATATTCCACTAGAGAAGCAGAAAGTGATGCTCAACGTGTTCCCACTGTGTTCACGGTCCACCACACCAGACTCTGACACAGAAACGGCACCTTCACACAGTTTCCTATTCTTTAATTGCATTATGGAGCTTGAGAACATATGTGACCTGGTAGGAAAACTCAACTGCCATAAATAATGGGGAACAAGTTTTTAAACCAGACAATTTAACACACAAACTTTGAAAACACAACTTCTTTGTAAATTTAAGGCTGCTATATATCGCATTGATAATTCTTAAATTAACAGTAAGATTAATGTGAGAATAAGTCTGAAATAATAAAGCAGATGGCAAAACATTCTTTCACTGTGTTGAAATTAACCATGAAAACGAATCTATCCATGATTTCAATTTGCTCCAGTATAAAGATGAAAATGGCAATAAGAATGCATAAGAAAAGAATGTATTCAAGAAAACTACTTTAAAAGTTTTTTAAAATTTTTTTTTAGTCTAACTGTTTTACTAGGACCAGCAAAGATACTGCAGAGAGTCCTGGAAAGGATGAGAAAGGTCATCGTGACTATTATCCCTTCTAACAGAACAGAGTTTGGTAATGAGAATCTGGTGACAGTCTATTAAAAGCCATTTTCTCTGACAAACTCATTTGGCTAATCTGAGATACCACACCTAGTCCCAACATCATGGAAGGAAAATACAGGCAAAGAGGAAAATCTTTAAAATTATGTATCTTTGCCATTTCAGCAATTTTATGAATGAAAAAGCTGCAGGAAAAAACTTAAAATCAAGCCGGGCTCGGTGGCTCAGCCTGTAATCCCGCGCCTTTGGGAGGCTAAGGTGAGTGGATTGCCTGAGCCCGTGGGTTTGAGACCCGCCTGAGCAGCGAGACCTCATCTCTACAATAAATCAAAAAATCAGCCGGGCGTGGTGGCGCGTGCCTGTAATTCCGGCTACTCGGAAGGCTGAGGCGGAAGGATCGCCGGAGCCCAGCAGGTGAGGCTGCGGTGGCCGGGAGCGGCCACTGCACTCCAGTCTGGGCGACCGAGTGAGACTCCAACTCAAAAAACAAAAACAAAAACAAACAAACAAACAAAAAAAAACTTAAAATCATCAAGAAAATCAAGGTTGCTCATGGAAAATAATAACCTGACACAATACTCTAGGCAATTCTAGGCAGAAAGAATCTGAGTATGCCCCAAAGCCCCTCAAAATTCATCACTATTTTTAAATTTATAAAACCACTATTTGATGTTTCTTTTTTTAAAGGATATTTTCTTATTTACAGAGTTTAAAAACAGGTAGAGGGGTTAGTGGTACCATTATCCAATGACTCTCCAATACTGCTATATATAAGTTTTACTTTTGTTCAAAGAGAAGAGAACAGTTTGGCAAACGTTTTCCTAGGGCATAAAAAAGCAAACCTTGATATATTTAAGGAGAATATTAACTTCTAACTTTAATTTTAGCGTTTCAAACCTTTAATTTGCATGCAGGAGGCAAGCTGGTTTACCCTCAAAGTTTTTTTACAGATCAGTGCACAGGAAAGACTTGTGGTTTGTGACACTGACAAATGTTCTATGATGGGCATATTTCAGGATCGCATGATCTTGCTCACTGCTGAGAGGCAATGCCCTTTCCACCTTCACTTGTACTCTGAATTTCCATCTCAGAGGTACAACAGTACATTGCCAAAGTGATTCGTCTCCTCATCTATAACCCTGTCTCCCCACACTCAGACATACATGCAAGAGACACACAAGAGAAAAAGAACACCTACACAACAAAATTACGTTGTGAACCACCCTGTGTCAAAGAAAAAGTACACTTCCTTTTTACCAGAAATCTCCAGATAGTCTAACCTAAGTTTTCTCTCATCCTCAAGGGCAAATGGGAAAACGGCCACTCCACTTAGGCAGGTTCTATTTCAGCAATCTTATGTTTTCTTGGAGTTCTAGTTAAAACAGACATATAAATTTAAACAAATGTACACGTACATAAATTCTCATAATAAATAAATGTATACACTCATATAGTCAGAATTTTAAAAACTCAAATACCACTAAAAAGTTTCAATGAAGACAAGTATTCTGACTCTAAGTTGTTTTCATTAAAGCCATGCTCCTCAATTCATGAAATGAGGTTTGAGCTCCAGAATTTTTAAGTAAGGGACAGTATCTCCAACGATGAATAAGAATTGAAATTACAGTCTTTAATGTTTCCTTTTTAAAAAAGTTATTTGTTTTCACTGACAAGTAAAAGTTATATTTATGGTATGCGACATGACGTTCTGGTATATACATGTGTTGTGGAATGGAAATACCAACACTTCTTCCACTTATTATATTATTAAACCCAAAGTCTGAAAATATTTTAAGAAAGAAAAATACCCACAACACAAGCAGAGGATGTAGAAAAAGATAGAATTGTACTAGAAACATACAGTACCAGAAGGCTACGTGTGGCCATACCTGGCACAACAGTACCTGCAGAAACTCAACTACACACAGGCAACTACAACCACAAAACTAAGAAAGCGAAACGATGTCTAAGAAGAAATGAGCCTGCTCTTCTTACCTCAAAGAGAAAGTGCCTGATGGACAAACAGACTAACCTTGGCTGAGTTTTCCTGCTCGCACAAGGAAGCCGGAGAAATCCACCTCGTACAGACCCAGTGTCACTGCTGAGCTCCAGCAGGAAGGCTCCCCAGCACCCCAAGTTATCTCTACCCTTCTCGCTCAGGCAGGGGAAATGGAGGATTAAACACCACTCACGTCCACAAATTGCCTGTCAGTTTTTAAACCCTGGAAACGCTGTAAATATTTTCCCCAAACAGCACAATTCTCAGAGCAGCATTCTCAAATCATTCACATGCATGGAAACAAAATGCGCCCCCCGACTATAATTCACATCCCAAGAACTGAAGTAGAACATTTATCAAAGAGTTTTCAGGTCTCAGACCCCAACATTCCTGAGCTGACAGCACAAACTCCACGGCCCAGAAGCGCCAGGCTCAATGGCTCCCCTGTCATCGCGGGCACCCCACCGCCGTGCCCTCCTCAAATGCTAGTCCTGGGCCCTGCACCTGATCACAGGAGCCCTTTGATCATGGCCTCTACCCCAGTACCAGTGTGGGCTTATTCCCTAAGATGTATTTTTTGGACTTAGGAGACAAAAATCTGCTCTTGAGAATGTTCCAAGACTTTCTGGAGACAGCTTCCATTGACTTCCCCAGGAGGGAACGCCATAATCCATACCCGCTCACACATGGCAGCTATTATGGAGCCTGTGCAGGAGACAAAAAGCATGTGGTCTGGGAGGATTTTTGATTCCAAAAGAGCCTGCTTCCCATCCACAAATTTGTGACTGTATCAACAGTGGATATAAATAGTCTGAGGAAATAAAACCACCCTTCCTAGATAGGGTGCTATCCCAAGATGGAAACTGCTGAGCGAAGTGTTCCCTCAGGCTTAGAGACCTCGCTACCCCTTCCCCAGGCCAGATAGCAGAAGTCACAACACTGAGAAAACCAGAATGATAACGAAACTAACTAAAAGTGAAAAACACCCAAAGTTGTGCTTACGTCTGTTTCCCACAAGCACATTCTTCATCTCTCCCCCAATGCATTCACCCCGCAGGAGTTGTTTTGAAGCATGCTTGTGGAAACAAGATTCGAATAAAAAGACAGGACATACAGTAGCTGAAAAGCCTTATCCTCACAAAAATAAAGTGTCCAAAGGGGGGTTAAGAAAAAACACCCCAGGTATGATTTCTTTTGCATTTCAACGTCAAAACTCATCATGCCGCCTTTTGCCATGGGTATTATGTTTGATAACAGGAAGTCAGTCAAAATGAACAAAAAATTTCCAGTTTAGGTGAAGGGTGAAGGAAGAAAGAAAGGAGAGAAAGAGGTATATGAAAGACCCTTAAAAACATTCATAGCTATAAAAGCTTTTCAATGTTTGCTTTAATCTGCCAGCTGCTCTTTAGCTGGTGCTGTATTGTAAAACAGCCGCCACAAGACCACAGCAGCCACATGTCAAAAGCTATTCAAGGTGCACCTGGAATTCTGACTTTCCCTCTAATTTGGAGCCTCTAAAAATTTTTTAAACTATATTTTAGAGTAACATTAGAAGTTTCTATAAACATATATATTCAAGAATCAGAACCAGGATGAAAGGTAAAGAAGAGAGAATTCCATGTCAAATACGACGCTAAAAAATGGTAAGTAAAGATTTTTAAGTGGAGAATTCTAACTAACTCGTCAGAAAAATACATGAGCCTCTTCACTGCTTTGTAAACCGACTTCCTCTCCCAAGGGCAAAGACCCCTCCCACGCCTTGCTCTACTTATCATGGCCCCTGTGAGATCCAAATGAGATTGTGATACATGCAAAAGCACTTGGTTAACTATAAAGTGTGACGCAAAGATGAGAAATTAGCTCTCATTCTTCAAAAGCGTCTGCAGCAAGGGCTTATACTTGGTAGGCTCACAAATGTTTGCCAAAAAAAGTAGTGAGTTAGAGAAGGAAGAGTAAGAACCGTGTGGTACGACTTAATCTGTTTCTTCATAAAGCAACCAACATGCAAAAAGTAATTCCCATTTCAGTATGTATATGTATATCACGTTGTATACCTTAAATATATAAATGAAAAAGAAATTTAACAAAAAAGTAACTCCCTAGGTAGAAGAAACTGCAGTAGGAGCTTTTTTGATACATTTACAAATATCAAAACTATCCTTACTGACATTACATTTTCTTAAGGAGGTAAAAAGTTTCTTAGTAAAAATTTGGGGTTGAATCAAAACGAAGTGTTGCAACAAGTTTTTGTTTTTAAGCATATATCTTCTATTCCACAACTCCCACATCACCAAAATTATACACATACACACACCATGGGGACTTTGCCCAGTTACTTCAATAACAAACTCAGTTGTCACTTCTTGTTACCATTACATCTTGATTCCACGGGTAAAGTAACTAGCCACAGGACTCCTGCCAAAAGTCCAGCCAGTTTCTATTTCTCAGGTCACCTACCCGCCACTAGCTACCAGCCACAATGAACACCCAGAAGGATCCCAAGCTTTTTTGTTCTGGAAAAAAACCCTATGCTCCGCAGATCCCGAGGGGGATGTTTCCAGCTAAAGTGGCACTACGGAAAGGCCGCAGTTCCCCAGAGCTGCAGCACCAACCTTCCTGGGGGTGGTGGCACATCCCACCCTCTTCTGCTTCCTTTGGCCTCACTGGGGGGATCGAAAGGGACCTGCTGACAGGGGGACTCTGCAGGGGTGGAGGATAGGGGGCTGGCTCTGTCTCCAGCATAGGTTCCAGCTGTGTCCCGGCTGGTCCTAATCCACCAGCTGCCCCTCTCCATGAGAAGCCCTGGTAACCCAGCAGCAAGCCCTCTTCCTTTTTGCCTTAATCTGGCAGAGGTAAAAATGGAAATGGAGCCGGGACGGTGGCTCATGCCTGTAATCCTAGCATTTTGGGAGACTGAGGTGGGAAGACTTCTTAAACCCAGGAGTTCAAGACCAACCTGGGCAACACAGTGAGACCTCATCTCTGTTTTTTAAAAAAGGAAGGAAACGGCATTCAGAAAAAGAGAAACAAAACAGCTAGTTTATTAATGGGGAAAGAATTGTTTTTCATAAAATCATTTTTACAGAAAATAAAATATATTAAAATTTCTCTATAAAATATGAAAGACTTCTGTGTTTTCTGGTATTCTACAAGGAAAATAATTATGTTTTTCTATTTTTAAAAATTGGCAGTTTTTCTTTTTTGAAAAACTTGCCCATGATAGGTCTTTCTGCTATGAATCTTCCTTTTTTCTTCTTTTCTTCTTGCTAATAAACTCTGTTTAAAAAATAAAAAATCAGTGTCTCTCACAAACATGCTCATGTTCTTGCACAGTAAAGGTATATTGCTGCTAACTTCCTGTCACCCACCAAATAACAGGAGATTGATGTGGTGGCCACCAAGTGATCTCGCCCACAACCCTGTGGTTGAGCACGTGGCTTATCGGTCTCTCCTTCATCGACACCTGCAGAAAGGAAGCCATGGAGAAGTCTCCAGACACACGGACTTCTTTGAGAAATAGTTAAAGGACTCTGCCCAGAAACAGGAACATCCAAGCAGGAGTGGTCCACCAGAATGATGGACTAACACCAGTGGTACCTTCCGTCCACAACAGCAAAGGGAGCAAATGAACAAAAATTCTCCAGTTTAGAAGAAGGGTGAAGGAAGGAAGAAATGAGAGAAAGAGGCAAATGAAAGGTCCTTCAAAGCATTCATGGCCCACACACTAACATGAGAGCTTACAATTAAACCTAAGAGTCACAGCTCCAACAAGCTGCTTGCCAGAGTCCAGTAATTTACTAGCAAAGTGAAACCTTTTTAAATAATTAATATAGGTGTCAAATATTAACTAAAGTATCAAAACCTATATGAGATTCCCTGTCCTCTAACATTTAATTAAATCACATATGAGCTGCCTTCAAAGTCCAATGACATACAGTCATTTGCTTTTTAGTTTTTAATAACTGGTATGGCTCATTATAAAAGTAATATATATTCATTATAGAAAACTTGGAAAATACAGAGAAAGTTTAAAAAGATTATTAAAATCACCCTCACACCCTCTACCAGAAATATATCCTGCATATACTAAATTTGTTCCAGTCTTGTTTCTACAGACATAGCTGTGTGGTATACGTGTTTGTGTGTTTTAGGATTTAACTTATCATATTTCTGCTGAGTCCCAAGTTTTAATCCTGCCCTGGGAAGTTAGCCTAAATGTGAAGGCCTTGGTCAGGAGGAAGCCCAGCTCGGTCATCCAGAGCCTGACCCCCAGCTGAGCCCCGCTTCCTCTTAGTGTTGTGCTTAGGGACGCTTGTGAAGTCATACGCAAATGGATTTTATAGTGGGAATCACATGCTACTGTGGTGTTTGGAATCGATAGAGGTCTCAGAGAATATCCTTAGCAAATGCCAAGGGTCGACTATAGTTTAAGTGTTTTTTTTCTACTTGGATCACAGTGCTATTCTTTTCCACTATAACTCAGTAATGTAGAAGCACATAGATGCTTCATAAATCTTCTGTGCTAGTCACTACAAAGAGCGAGTGTCAAGGCAGAAAACTGTATAAACACAGCTGGTATGCAGTAAAACTATTTACATAACTAGTATATTTATTTTGTTCTCTCATATCATACTATAATAGTACCTAGGACACAGCAAATGTTAAATGAAAGACGAGTATCATTAACTGGGACATTGAAATAATTTCTACAGACCCAAAAGAAAGTGCCACCAATATAATGGAAAACTATAAAATTATACTATGTGAAATTGATTTGGAGAGAAAAAAAGTAAATCTCTATAAAGAACGACTTTATAGTTCTCGGGGGTCTGTGTGCCAGGCAGTGTAGCTCAGCAGCGACACCTTGTGGTGAGAGACTTTTGGTTCCCAGCTGCAGAGTATCTTAGAGGAATCAGGAGGCAGAACGTGGGCACCAGCACCTAATCCATAAAGTAGGTGAAGAGTCCAATAGGTGGGAAGTATTTAACAAATGACTTGGTGCCAAGATGCTCTCCACGTATCTCAATCCCCTGGAGATCAATGAGATCCACTTAGCAGAGCTGCAGGGAAAAAAAACCAAATAGAAAATACAAAGCCAATTCGCTTCCCAACCCCAATAGTCCATAGCCACAAATACTGAGCCAATAGCATAATGACTATAAGGTGTTCTGGACTGACTCGGCCTCAGCCTCAGAACAAGAGGAGTCATCCAACTGCCTCCAGAAAGACCACCTTAGTCAGTGAGTCTCTATCTTCACATTCATTTGCCTGGTGATCATTTAGAGACCTGGTATTCCAGAAAACCATATTGTAAAATCCTGAATTCTCCCACTACCTCCTACAGTAGATTCAAGGTTCACTAGACAGAGTTAATAAACATTATGAAATGAGGATATGGGGCCAGGCATGGTGGCTCACACCTGCAATTGCAGCACTTTAGGAGGCTGAGGCAAGAGGATAGCTTGAGCCCAGGAGTTTGAGACCAGCCTGGGCAACACAGTGAGGCCTCAACTCTAAGAACAAAAAAAATTAGGATATGTACAACAATCATACATACACTCACTCAGTTTCTCGGGCTCCCAAAGTAAAACAGAATTTAGTTGGAAATGAGCAGCTGGGAGAAAAAAGTAGTCTACAGAGTAGATCTCTAAGAAAATTGCCAAGACCAGATGGAGGCCTCAAAATGGGAAGTGAACATTTCTGAAAACAGTTATTTTCCAAAGTGACTATGTAATAAAGGGCTTTGCAGGAGTGTCTTGTGTCTGTGTGTACAGAGAAAATATCTGCTTTAATCATGTTCAAGCATTTCATTCCCATGGTATATAAATGGAGGAATCGATCCTCCCCCAAAACACTTTCAATAGGTGAAAATATATTACCCCTCGCTGCCCCATGCACGTTAAAAAACTGCAGGGATAAAAATGCAAAGCATGTATTTTAATAAAAGCAGAAACATGACACAAAACCTCTACTTAGGTATTTCAGGTGATGCCCAACCAAAAGAATATACCGGAAAGGCCAAGAGTTCCAAACTTCTACTCATAGGAGAGTAACCTGGGGTCACTCTTTTTTCTCCATTGCTCAGTCCAAGAGTCCAAAGGCCCAAATCCCAAGGCCAGCATAAACTAGGAAAGGTCAAGAAGCACTGCCAAGGGCAAGCCCAAGCTACCTCGCTCCAGACTAGCTGGGCTGGGAGCCTCAGAGCAGGCAGGCACTTGCTCAAGTCCAGTCTCAGTCCTCCGTGCAGAGGAAAGGAGAGACAGAGAAGTTCTAGGAGAATGACAGAATGGCAGTCCCATTCCTCTAGAGACTAGCCACTCATACCCACATGGCCCTGTCCTATTCTTCCAAGATAGGCTGTCCATAAGACTTGGCGCTCTAAGGACCACTTTTATTTTTATCGTTGAATAAGTTACAAGACAGGAGGTAATGCTTTTCCTCCTATTAACTGAACACATACAAAACCAGAAGTAAATGACACAGAGCTTTGAGCCCCTAAGATAAAGGCACAAACAAAAGTCACACCATTAATTCCAAAGAGTATTCACCAAAAACAGTGCAAACCAGCTGAAAACCGTATGATGAAAATGCAGTGAAAGAGTATTTCTTCACTTAAAAAAAATCAGCCAGGCTCGGTGGCTCAGCCTATAATCCCAGAACTTTGGGAGGCCGAGGCAAGTGGATTGCCTGAGCCCGAAGGTTTGAGACCAGCTCGGGCAACTTGGTGAGACCTCGTCTGTACAATAAATAAAAAATTAGCCAGGTGTGGTAGCGCGTGCCTGTAATTCTGATTACTTGGAGGCTGAGGCGGAAGGATCACTGGAGTCCAGCAGGTCGACACTGGGGTGGCCGTGAATGTGCCATAGCACTCCAGCCCAGGTGACAGAGTGAGACTCCAACTCAAAAAAAAAATTCACCCAATCAGCCATGGTGGCTCAATCCTGTAATCCCATGACTTTGGGAGGCTGAAGTGAGAGGATTGCCTGAGCTCAGGAGATTGAGACCAGCCTGAGCAACATGACAAGACCTTGTCTCTACAATAAATAAAAAAATTAGCCAGGTGTGGTGGCACATGTCTGTAGTCCCAGCTACTTGGAAGGCTGAAGTGGAAGGATTGCCTGAGCCCAGTGGGTTGAGGAAGCATGCCACTGCACTCCAGCCTGGGCAACAGAATGAGATTCTGACTCAAAAAAAAAAAAAAAAAAAAAAAAAACACCCACC
>NW_007215127.1:559694-578326 GCF_000164805.1 Carlito syrichta
AAAAATCACCCACTGCTATATTAATAAATTTTAAAATTAAAAACATTCACTTTTTAATTTAATTTTATTTATTTTTTATCTTTTGAGTCAGAGTCTCACTCTGTTGCTCAGGCTGGAATGCAGGGGCATGCTCATGGCCACTGCAGCCTCAACCTGCTGGGCTCAGGCGATCTTGGGACTACGGGCATGCACCATGATGCCCGGCTAATTTTTCTTGATTTATTGTAGAGATGAGGTCTCACCAAGTTGCCCAGACTGGTCTCAAACCCGTGGGTTCATACAATCCTCTCACCCCAACCTCCTAAAGTTCTGGGATTATAGGCATAAGCCACCGCGCCTGGCCGACATTGTTTTTAGACAAGGTATCAGGAACTTGCTAGATACATTATGAGGAGACACCCAAAAAAACTGGAATTTATTTATAAAAAATTGTGTATTTATTCTTACATGTTTAAACTTCAGTCACCTTCAAAGTATTCTCTGCTTGATATACTACACCTACCAAGACGTTTTTTCCACAGCTCAAAACAGTTTTTGAACTTGTCAATTTCGATACCTTTTAATGCTTCTGCCGTTTTTGGTTTCACCTCTTCCACATCAGCAAAATGTTTGCCTTTGAGGACTTTTTGCATCCAGGGAAACAAAGATAAGTTGCTCAGGGCAAGATCGGGTGAATATGGTGGGTTGGGCATGGGGGTCATGCTATTTTTGGTCAAAAACTGCTGTACACTGAGCAGTATGAGCAGGCACGTTATCATGGTGGAAGAACCAGCCACCTGTTTGCCACAACTTGGGGCATTTCTTACGCAAACTGTGCGGCAACCTTCTCAAAACTTCCAGATAAAAACTTTGGTTGACTGTTTGATCTGAAGGAACAAGTTCACAGTGTACTACAAGGAGCCCACCCTCCAAAAGATAATTCCAATTTGGGGGGTGCCCCCTCGTATACATTCATTCAACCTCCCAACCACCTAACAGTAATAACAATAATTGCACTACCACTTAAGTAACACAATGAATATAAGAACTTTCACATAAATTACTCCATCTTGTCTTCAAATAATCCTGTAAGGTATTCCACTCCTAAATGTGCTCAGATTTTGTATATCTTCTCCAAGGGGGCACATCACACCCAGAGAGTTCAGAGCTCTGCTCTCCACTGAAAACTAAGGAACAGAGTACAACCCAAAAGTGAATGTCTTTTCTTTTACAAATATTGGGGTGAGGAGTATAATTGTTATTTCCAAGGGAAAGTTTGGTGTTTAAAGTCATTTGGACTATTGGGTACTTGCTGAAATACATGGTTATATCACTAAATTCACAAATGTGTCTGTTCAGGGGAGATAACAGAAATATACAAAATAATTTGTCACAACAAATAAGAAGTTGACAGCGTGGCAGAGCAAGGAGATTAGCAAGAACACACAACTGGAGAATCTGGCAACTTGCCCAAAGCCAGGTAGACACAGGCCAGGAGAAATCTCGACTACATTCCCAACTCCATGGGCATTTTCCTTTTCAACAACTCACAAATAAGACCTGAAATCCAGAGCCCTTTAGCCACAAGATGGCAGACATCAGCATGAATGAGACTGAAGTGATTTTTCCCACCCAGAGATTTGCTGCAAATGGCCCAAGTCAAAACAAATGTTTTTGATCCCACATGAATAAATAATGATTTCCAAATATACTCTTGACACACAAAACAGGAACCCTCTTCACTCTAACGTGGAAAGGGCTACAACCCACAGACTTAACAGTTATCCCCTCTGTTATGCACCAACCCCCCTAAAGTTAATGATGTCTGCATGTCTTTAATATGGTTCCCAAACCTTTAGTCAAAGTACAAACAGCAATCAAAATCAAAACCAACTGAAATGGAACATTCAGCAAGCGAGTCACCAGTCTGTGGCAGGGCCATGCCAAGGCACTGCTCCCTCCCTGGCTGAGCCCACAAACTCACCTCTGCAGCTGACAGCAAGTAGAGAGGCGTTAAGGCAGGAGCCTGATTCATGTGACAACTTAGGCCGAGGGTCGTCAGAATCTCTTTAAGAACTTCATATCTTCTGAAATTGCTAGATTTGAGCAAGTTAAAATCCTCTGGCGTTTGCACGGTTACAGAGCTGGGAGGTAGTTCTAAGTGCACCTGAGGGGAAAAGGGCATCACTGGGTAAGTCAGGGGCACTTATAGACACTAAGCTTCTTTACCAGTTTCTCTGAAAACCTGAACACGAAATCCTGCTAATTATCAACAGCATATAAACTCTGAGCCTGAGTATCTTTCTGGAAAAAGTAATGGCAAGCAAGAAAATGATTCAAAGAGCCTTTAAGAGGCTGTGGTTGTGGTTGTCAGACTGAGAGATCACGGTGCTAATAACCCTGGGTAGTGATTAAATTCTTTCCAGGTGCTGTTTTTTGCTTGTTTGTTTTTTGGAGGTGAGATCTCATTCTGTCGCCCAGACTGGAGTGCAGTGGCACAATCATGGTTCACCGCAGTCTCAATTTCTTGGGCTCCAGCGATCCTTCTGCTCCAGCCTCCTGAGTGGCTGAGACTACAGGTGTGCGCCAACTCACCTAGCTAATTTTTTTATTTTTTGTAGAGACACAATCATGCCATGTTGCCTAGGCTGGTCTCAAACTCCTGGATCCAAGCAATCCTCTTGCCTCAGCCTCCCAAAGTACTGGGATTACAGGTGTGAGCCACTGCACTCAACTACAGGTGCTGGTTTCTATCACAAATCAGTCATGTGACCTTGAGCAAGTTACTTAACTTGCTTATAGAACCAAAATATTTAGAAATACAGTTGTGCTAGGAACCCAGTTGTTACTGAACTCACTCACGGAGACACACACATGGGTCATGCTGGAAATTTCTATTTGATCTATTAGTCATTACCAGAAAACAATACTTGGAGGGACAACAGCCTTATTCATCATTTTAAGAGTACAGGCAGGAATTCAAATACAGGAGGTCCTTGAATAATGTCACTTTGTTCAAAGTTGTTGTGTTGTAACACTGATGAAAAAAATTGATTACCAGCTGAAGCCACTGTCTGTGTGGAGTATGCACATTCCCCCATGTCTTTGTGGTTTCCTCTCACTTCCCAAAGCTTGACCCGGCAGGTCGACTGGCATGTCTACATGGCCCCAGTGTGAGTGAGTGTGGGTGTGAAAGACAGTGCATCCTTCAATGGAAGGAGGTTCTGTCCAGGGTTGGTTCCTGCCTAGCCCTGGGTTACCAGGCCAAGCTCTGGCCACCTGTGACCCTAAACTGGAATTAGCGAGTAAAAAATTATCTTACTTTTTATTAAACTTTCTTAAATATACATAGAGCTCACATTTATTTCAATGTTTAATTGAAACATTAAGAAGTATTTTAGCCTTTAAAGCTATTGTATGCAAAGCTTCCCTTACAGGGGCATTATAAAAATAAAAAGCATGATGCCAGTCCTTAGGCAGCTTAAAATCTCTCAATTCCCACCCAACCCCGAACCAAGCTAAATATACTATCCTAATATATTTTCCAGAATGGTCCAAATGTTAAAAGTTGACGCCCCTCTGAAAAGGTCTGCAGGACCCTGTCCAACACAGTCCCCAAACTGTTGGCTGGCCGTCAAGTCCATCACTGAGCACGCCAATCAGGAGACTGCAGGTCAGGAAGGCCTGTCATCTAGATGGCCTTGGAGAGGGGATGAGGAAGAAAAGCAAAACCCTCGAAGGGATCTGTATTCTTAGTGTTTCCACCCTAGACATGCACCTTTCCTCTCCACAGGACAAAGCCAGTGCCAGTGTGGACAAGCAGCGCAGAAACGGCTCCACTTAATTCAGGTGAACACACGGCTATCCCAGAGATTAACCCATATGGGAGGCAGAAATAAAACGAGCCAAGCACAGCTCCCATCGAGCCCAAAGGAGAAGGGGAGGCACATGATTGAATGCACATGGGTTCACTGGATGGGGTGACAAGAGTCTCATCCTCTGGTTGCAATGTTGTTACCATAATGACGAGCCTATTTCGGCAACTTGGCTTCTTCCAAAAGTAAGGCTTTTTTAATGACCAAAAGCCAGAACTGAAAAATGTCTCCAGTCACAAATGGAGGAAGAGAGCTGCTACTGGCATCTAATAGGTAGAGACCAGGGATGCTGTTCAACAGCCTAAAACGCACAGGACCATCTCACCACAAAGAATGATCTGGCCCAAAATGTCAATAGTGTCATGGTTGAGAAACTGCTGTGAAAGTAGACCCACCAGTTACCGCAGCTCACACCTATAATCTTAGCACTTTGGGAGGCCAAGGTTAAAAGATCACTTGAGGCCAGGAGATCGAGATCAGCATGGGCAACACAGTGAAACCCTATCTCTACAAAAAAATTAATAATTAATTGTAAAAAAAAAAAAAAAAAAAAAAAAAGGAGCCGGGCTCGGTGGCTCAGCCTATAATCCCGCGCCTTTGGGAGGCTGAGGTGAGTGGATTGCCTGAGCCCGCGGGTTCGAGACCCGCCTGGGCAGCGAGACCTCATCTCTACAATAAATCAAAAAATCAGCCGGGCGTGGTAGCGCATGCCTGTAATTCCAGCTACTTGGAAGGCTGAGGCGGAAGGATCGCCGGAGCCCAGCAGGTCGAGGCTGCGGTGGCTGGGAGCGGCCACTGCACTCCAGTCTGGGCGACAGAGTGAGACTCCAACTCAAAAAAAAAAAAAAGAAGAAGAGAACGGAGACCCACTTCTGCTACGTGCTAAGCTAAATAAGAAAACAAAATCTTTTGGAATCTATTGTAGAGATTTTTATTAGAACTACTTCATGCTAAACTTCTGGCCCTTTTGATAGTCATTTATAAGCATTAATTTATAGCCTTAAATTTTCCCTGCAAACTTCTCACTATAGTAAACACACAAACATTTCCTCTTTTTCTGTATTATTACAAATGGCAAAGGCATCAAATCTGCAGCTTAGTTGGCGGGGACACCACTGCTTAGGGTGCAGCTGTGTTTTGCCCTTGAAGTTCTCTGCCTCCTCTTATTGGGTTACATCATTACTAGATTTATTACAAAGATGAAGACTATGAAATTGAACAAGGAACGAGGAAACTAACCAACCTGCGATAATATTTATTTTTTGATCTCAGTAAGGTATCACAGAGACACGGGCCTGTGGAGAAAACAGTGACCCTGTCACATAGAAGGCTGGAAGTCATTAAAAATCAAAAATGACATTCTAATCCTCTGAATCTGATTTGTGAAGCTGCATCATATTGCCTTTTTTTCTTCCTAGGGCAATACACTACAGTATCAA
This sequence comes from Carlito syrichta, assembly GCF_000164805.1. Classification (NCBI taxonomy): domain Eukaryota; kingdom Metazoa; phylum Chordata; class Mammalia; order Primates; family Tarsiidae; genus Carlito; species Carlito syrichta. The sequence continues at coordinate 564,988 of NW_007215127.1, forward strand.
GTTTTATGATGGTAATAGGGTCAATTTAAATGGCACAGCAAGCAGATTTGCTGTGTAACTCAGAGAAATGGATCACAACGGTGCCGAATCAATTTTCTAGTACAAGTCTGTGCACAGGGGTGGTAAAATTCACTCTTTAAAACTGAAGTATAGCTCTAGGACGTTGGGTTTTTACATGGATTTTCTACGAATGCACAGTTACTATAGTTACCATATAGGGAGAGAAAAAGGTAAGAGGAATCTTTATCAGGCCTCCAAAGCTGATTCATGTGGTTTGCAGCCCTATGGGAAACTTGCTTGGGTTATACATATTCCTCTACCCTATTCTTTGCCTGAGTATCATCTTAAGAATAAATGAGAAGGCTTTAGAATAGCAGAGAAGCTGGGCTCGGTGGCTTAGCCTGTAATCCCGCGCTTTGGGAGGCTCAGGTGAGTGGATTGCCTGGGCCCGCAGGTTCGAGACCTGCCTGGGCAACTTGGCAAGACCTCATCTCTACAACAAATCAAAAAATCAGCTGGGCATGGTAGTGTGTGCCTGTAATTCCGGCTACTCGGAAGGCTGAGGTGGAGAGATCACCAGAGCCCAGTAGGTTGAGGCTGCAGTGGCCAGGAGCAGCCACTGCACTCCAGTCTGGGCGACAGAGTGAGACTCTAACTCAAAAAAACAAAACAAAACAAAAAAAGAATAGCAGAGAAACAAATCTACACCCTCCTGAAGACTGGTCAGAAAACCCAAGAATCTTAGCTTCTGGGAGGGCTGGAAAGAAACAAGTTATTGTAAAATGAAAATAAAACTAAATAAACAATTCTCCAACTCAATAAAAAGATCCCTATAACAAAACAAAACAAAATCTGTTACATTCATCTTGGGAACTCTTCTGGACAAAATATCTACTTCCACTTAGTTTTTTCATTAGATCATCAAATCCTCAAGGACAAATGAGCATTCATCTAACAAAAACTTTGGCCCTAAGGCATTACAAGATTTGTAGTAAACAATGAGGAATTCTGAAACAATCTATCCTGCTACTGTTCACATAAACAAACAGCTAAAAGTAAAAAGACTGAATAAGAAACAGCAGAAAAGCCAAAGAACCTCTGATGTAGGGAAGGAAATCAACATTTTCCTCTGATCGTTTTTTTCTATTTCTTCCTGACTGACCTTTGTATTTATATGCCATAAATCTAAATAACCTCAATATTCTCTTACTTTAAGTGTCTTAGAAGGGCCTAGATGTTAAGAGTGACAAATCATATGAAAGGAACTGAGGATATGAAGATGTTTTTATCATAAACAACCTTGGCAATCAACTGCAATGTTTTTTTTCTGAGATGAGGTCTTGCTATGTTGCCCAGGCTGGTCTCAGACTCTTGGCCTCAAGTAATCCTCCTGCCTCGGACTCCCAAAGTGCTGGGATTACAGGGGTGCGCCACCATGCTCAGCCCAACTGCAAATTTTAATTGATGATGATGGACGTTTTGAATCACCACACCGAAAGTTTCAACTTCCTAGTTAAATAAAAGCTCAATTACATGAAAGAATTTAATCCTTGGTTAACCAGCAAGCTACGCGAACCATATCACCTGTTTCCTTACTCCACCACAAGTCTTTGGGTTAATCAGGGTATTCATAGAAGCCTTGAGCTAAAGTAAACCTTCTGCTCACCATCAGCAAAGGGATCTATCCAACAGTCGAAAATAACCCGCAGCCAGTCATGATGGCTTACACCTGTAATCTCAGCACTTTGGAGGCCAAGGTGAGAGGACTGCTTGAGCCTAGATGTTCAAGACCTCATCTCTACAAAAAATTCAAAACATTAGTGGGTGTGGTGATGCGTGTCTGTAGTCCCAGCTACATGAGAGGCTGGGTTGGAAGGACTGCCTGAGCCGAGGAGGTCAAGGATGTGGTCAGCTATGATTGCGCCACTGCACTCTAACCTCAATGACACAGTGAGACCCCAACTCAAAAAAAAAAAAAGGAACCTGCAGCACACAAACTCTTGAAACCTTTATGTATACAGCCTTAAAGAGCATACTCTCAATCAAGACCCAAATAGACCAATAACATAAAAAAACTACCTACAAAAAGAAAAAGTCCTGAACCAGATGGCTTTCCAGCAGAATTCTACAAAACATGCAAGAAGGAGCGGATACCAATCCTATTGAAAGCATTCCAGGCAATTGAGAAAGATGAAACTCTCCTCAAATCATTTTATGAAGTTAACATCACATTGATATCCAAACCAAGTAAAGATCCAACAAAGAAAAAGAACTACAGGCCAGTATCCTTGATGAACATAGATGCCAAAATTCTCAAAAAAATTCTAGCAAACCAGATCCAATAACACATCTCAAAAAACATCTACCATTTTCAAGTAGACTTCATTCCAGGATGCAGGGCTGGTTCAACATCCATAAGACCATAAACATAGTTAAATACATCAACAGATATAAAGACAAAAAACACATGATTATATCATTAGATGCAGAAAAACTTTTGATAAAATCCAGCACCCCTTCTTGATAAAAACCCTCGAACATCTAGGCCTAGCTGAAACATACCTCAAAATAGTGAGAGCCATCTATGAGAAACCCATAGCCAACATACTGCTAAACAGAAATTGGAACCATTTTCCCTGAAAACCAGAACAAGACAAAGATGCCCTCTTTGAACCCATCCTGTTCAACAATGTATTGAAGTCCTAGCTAGAGCAATTAGACGAGAGGAAATCAAAGGTCTCCAAATAGGAAAAGAGAAAGTTAAGTTATCCCTGTTTGCAGACAACATGATTCTATACCTCAAAAACCCAAGAGGATCTGTCAAAAACCTCCTTGCACTGATAAAGGACTTTAGCAAAGTCTCAGTGTATAAAATAAATATGAAAAAATTCAGTCGCATTTCTATACACCAACAATAAACTAACAGAAACCCAAATAAAAAGCACAATCCCATTTACAATAGCCACAAAAAGAATGAAACACCTTGGCATCTTCCAAACCAGAGAAGTCAAAGACCTTTACAACGAAAACTACAAAACACTGCTCAAAGAAATCAAAGATGACACAAGCAGATGGAAAAATATTCCATGCTCATGGATTAGAAGAATCAACATTGTTAATGTGTCCATCCTTACTTGGAAGGTTGAGGCGAAAGGATCACCTAAGCCCAGCCGCTGGTCAAGGCTGCAGTGGCCATGAGCATGCCACTGCATTCCAGTCTGGACGACAAGAGTGAGGCTCCAGCTCAAAAAAAAAAAATGTCTATCCTACCCAAGGCAATCTACAGATTCAATGCAATACCCATTAAATTACTTCTTTTCAGATCTAGAAATGACAATACAGGAATTCATAAGGAAACATAAATGACCACAAATAGCCAAAGCACTCAGCAAAAAAATAAAAATAAAAACATAAAGCAGGAGGCATCACGCTTCCAGACTTCAAGCTTTACTGTAAAGTTACAATAATCAAAACAGTATGGTATTGGTACAAGAACAGGCATATAGACCCTTGGATCAGGATAGAGATTCCAGAAGCAAAATCTCAATTTCTCATCTTCAACAACTCATCTTCGACAAAGCCTCCACCACCAAACCACTGGGGAGAGGAAAACCTATTCAGTAAATGGTGCTGGGAAAACTGGCTGACCACACGCAAAAGATTAAAACAAGATCCCTATCTATCACCATACACAAAAATCAACTCTAAACAGATCAAAGACTTAAACATAAAACCTCAAACTATAAGAACCTTAGAAAGTGCAGGGGACACCCTTATGGAAATTGGCACTGGCAACCAATTCCTGATCAAAACCCCCAGTGCCCATGCCATAAGAGATAAGATAGATAAGTGGGACCTCATCAAACTGACAAGCTTCTGCAAAGCCAAAGAAACCATTGCGAGAGCAGAAAGACAGCCCACAGACTGGGGAAAAAATATTTGCCAACTGTATATCTGACAAAAGCCTAACATCTAAGATCTATAAGGAACTCAAAAGTGCCGAAAAGAAAAAAAACAAAGAGCCCCATTACAAAGTGGGCAAAAGATATGAATAGACACTTCTCAAAAGCAGCCAACAGATACATGAAAAAATGCTCAGCTCACTAGTCATCAAAGAAATGCAAATTAAAACCATACTGAGATACCACCTAACTCTAGTCAGGATGGCCATCATCAATATCTCAAAAAACAACAGACGCTGGAGAGGATGTGGCAAAAAGGGAACGCTTCTACACTGTTTGTGGGAGTGTAAACTTGTACAGCCTCTGTGGAAAACAGTTTGGTGATTCCTAAAAGATCTAAAAATTGACCTCCCATATGACTCCACAATCCCCCTACTGGGAGTAGACCGAGGAATTCAAATCACTCTATGAAAAAGATGCCTGCATACACATGTTTATTGCAGTGTTCTTTACAACAGTAAAAACATGGAACCAACTGTGCTGCCCACTGAAAGAGGACTGGATAAAAAAAAAAAATTGGTACATATATACAATGGAATATTACACAGACATAAAGAAGGACAAAATTATAAACTTCACAGCAACTTGGATGGACTTAGAGGCTATAATACCGAGTGATCTATCATAGAAACAAAGAACTGAGTATCACACATCCTCACTCATAAGCGGACTTTGAACAACTATTGTAATATTATAAGAAAAGGATTGTCAGTAGTGGGAAACTACCAGGGAAGGGCAGGGGCAAGACTGGCAGTAGTGGGGAAGGGGGGCACACCTCATCAACAAGCATACCTGCATAATGAACATTTGTATACCTAACCCTGAATTGTACTCCATATATTTAAAATAATTTTTTTTTTAAGAGCATACTCCCTCTCAAAAGATACCCAAGATCACCAAATCGATACCACCCTCAGTACCTGGCAAAGGACGGCTTCTCCTCCATGAGTTCCAAAAGGCACCTGCACAATCATCCTGTCCTTGTCCTCATTCTCGAGGTGGCCCTGAAGCCTGCCCAGGCTGAGCTGCTCTCCAGGGCCCTCCTGGTACACAAAGCCACTGCTCAGAACACTGAGCTTCACCTCGCTCTGGTCAGCTTTGGAGAACACCAGCCTCTGGACCGTCTCCTGCAGCACAACCTTACTTGTCACCCGAAAGCCACCAAACGTGAAAGATGAAGACAGGCACAACACCTTCCCTCCCTGAGAAAGATAGGCCATGAACTTCTGGTACAGGTCTTCGGGAATGGACTCCGTGGAGGCAACAACTAACAGCAGGCAGTTGTCCAGCCATGGGTCTCTGAGAGCACTCTCCTCCAGCAGATGGTAGAGAACATAACTGTCAGTGTCCACACAGTCGGCCAGAACAGACCGCACCTGCTGCAACCGGCCAAAGGCTTCCTGGGAGTCAGGGCCCACATAGAGTAGGATGTTGGGTGCCTTTCCTGTGATGTTCACTCTCCTCCCTTCTATTTTGGGGCCAATCTCATCCGTAACACTCTCCAAACTACTGTTGTAATCATAGGGAAGATCCGGAATGTTCTCTGCAGATGCAAACTTGACTGACTCAATGGTGCTGTTCTCAAGTTCCAGACACTCGTGGCAACTAGACAGATGGAGGTGATAATGCTCAGCAGGGCCCCCTCCCCTGTCACTGTCCCCAGCAGGCTCACTCCCAGAGGCACTGCCCCTCCTCTGCTTGAGTTCTTCGCCAGGAACCTTCGGGGCCTCTTTGCCAATGTGTTCCATGATGTCTCTCTCAGGCTTAATCTCAAGAGAACTTTCGGGGTTCGGCGGCAGAATCTGTCCTTGCTTATTGGAAGCCTGGTCCTTAAATTCCTTCAGAGTGGAGTCCTGCAAATGCACTGCTAAAACATGACAGGAAACGTAATTAATCACCACTTCCTGGGAGTCACGAAGTTCCACTAAAGAATCTCAGCACCCCCTCTGCATTCCATGACTGACATTCCAAGACAGACACCTGTGTGGCTCCCACCTGCATGTCCCCTCAACTTGATAGCATCCTTGAGAACTACATACAAGGGAACCCCCCCAAAAAAAACACAAAATTATCTCTTGAGATTAAGCCTGAGATTAAGGCTTCTGACTAGGTAAGTGTTCTAGGAACTCACTGGTATCAGTGTACCAGCTAGCACTGTTGTGAGAGGCTGCGCTGTGGAAGAAGCGTCCCAAGTTGTGGCCAACAGGTGACTGGTTCTTCCACCATGACAACTCATCTGCCCATATCACAATGAGTCTTCAGCAGTTTTTGACCAAAAATGGCATGATCCCCATGCCACACCCTCCCTATCCCCCAAGCGACTTTCTTTTTGTTTCCCTGGATGAAAAAAGTCCTCAAAGGGAAACGTTTTGCCCATGTGGAAGAAATGAAACCAAAAAAATGGCAGAAGCATGAAAAGGCATCAAAATGGATGAGTTCAAAAAACTGTTCTGAGCAGTGGAAAAAGCTTCTCTATAGGCATATCGCATCAAACTTTGAATTCTTTGAAGGTAACTGAAATTTAAACAGGTAAGAATAAATACACAACTTTTTTTTTTTTTTTGAGTCAGATTCTCACTCTGTCTCCCAGGCTGGAGTGCAGTGGCATGCTCACAGCCACCGCAGCCTCGACCTGCTTGGCTCAGTTGATCCTTCTGCCTCAGCCTTCCAAGTTGCTGGAACTACAGGCACATGCCACCATGCCCGGCTAATTTTTTGATTTATTGTAGAGACAAGGTCTCACCAAGTTGCCCAGGCTTGCCTCGAACCCCTGGACTCAGGCAATCCTCTCACCTTGGCCTCCCAAATATACAAAATTTTTTATAAATAAATTCCAATTTCTTTGGGTCCTCCTTATAATCGCTCCTGCCTGCTGGGAGGTACCCCTAAGTGAAATTCCCAGTTTCTACAACATCTATCCTTTACAAATCAGAGAACCTAATATCCCCTTATGGGCTAGCAAAGAAAGGAAAATTAGCAAGGTAATTTTGCCCACATACTTAGATATTCAATGTCTTGGGTGTTATTCTCCTATACATTAATGAAAACTAAGAAATAAAAAGGACACGTCTAGAATCTACCCAAGCATGCCCCAGTGAAAAGTCACTCACAGAACACTTCATAGGATCAATGGGAGAAGAATCTTTCTGATATCTTGCCTCAGGACTAGAATATAAATTACAATCACTGATTCAAAAAAAATTTATTGAGCATTTGCTAAGTGCCTGACATGGCATCAGGCACATGCACAAGGCAATTTGGGAAATTAAGTGATTTACATAAATTTTCAGGTCAGGTATGGTAGCTCATGCTTGTAATCGCAACACTTTGGGAAGCCAAAGCAGGAGGACTGCTTGAGCCCCGAAGTTTGAGACCAGCCTGAGCAACACAGTGTGACCTCTCTACAAAAAATATATAAATAGGCCAGGCGCCTGTAGTCTCAGCTACTTGGGAAACTTAAGAAGAAGAATTGCTTGAGCCCAGGAGGTCGAGGTTGTAGTGAGCCAGGATCGCGCCAATGCAATCCAGTTTTGATGACAGAGTAAGACCCTGTCTCAAAAACAAACAAAAAAGGCCAGGCATGGTGGTTCACACCTATAATCCCAGCACTTTGGGAGGCTGAGGTGAGAGTACTGCCTGAGTCCCAGTCGTCTGAGACAAGCCTGAGCAACATAGTGAGACCCTGTCTCTACAATAAATCAAAAATTAGCCAGGCGTGGTGGTACATGCCTGTAGTCCCAGCTACTTGGGAGGCTAAGGCAGAAGGATTGCCTGAGCTCAGAGGGTCAAGGATGTGGTAGCCATGAGTGTGCCACTGTACTCAAAAAAATTTTAAAAAATTCCAGAGCTGATAAGTGACACTTATTTGCCCATGATATGAAAGAAGACTTTCACATACATAAAAAGCCTACTCTTAAGCCTAATTAAGGAAAAGCAGTTTGCATATTTCCTGAAAAAAGATCTGTCCACCCAAAATTGTGACATGTATGTTTTAAGTTAAAAGCTATTAGATTTAGCACTTTTGTAGTAACACTGATTATGCTCCCCATTCAGCCAAAACAATGGTCTAGAAACTAGTTACACTGTATTAAATTGTGTGAAATAAATATCATATGGGTTCTGAATGTGAATGCCATCTCATGCACAATGCAATTATGGAAAGTCCTTGTTTGAGAAATTTAAAAGTAGGCTGCCATTATAGTACTTCATTTTGTGGAAGTACTGTCATTACCCTGATGAAAGAAAAGCTGTGTTCATCATTTTTTATTTTGCCTTTATTAGGTTAAAGTCATGACAGATTGACATGAACAATTCTGAAGGGAAAAAAAAAGAAATTTAATAAGCTCTAAAGACATACCCACCACCCACAGAAAAAAATCTTTATACACGTATGAATTTTATAATACTATGGTTAACTCAAACTGACTGAATTAAACTGAAATAAAGCACTGCCCTTGAGTCATACCACTATGAGTGTACCACGGTCCTTAAGCTAAGGACCTATGACAACTGCTATGACAAAAACATTTCCTAAAGTTACTCACACACGATCTTTTGGGGTACCAGTCCATCATCCATCTGGAGTCTATCTTCCATGAACGCCAACCCCAGCCTGCTGAAGTCATCCACACTTGCTTTAGCAATTAACTGATAAGGGTCCCCAGGTCTGCAAGCTAATGGCAGACAACAGTCTGACCACTTTATAATCTGAGAAAAAAGCGGGTGAGGAAGGAGGTAGAAAAACAGAGGTTGGGATTTTTCTTCTCTAAAATAACCAGATACTTTATTTTTCCCTTCAGGCTCCCCACCACTAAATGATAGTCAGACATAACAAATTACTGGATGCTGCATCTCATGAATATCAAAGTTGTTTTGGCTCAAATATTCTCATTTGTACATTTCTGACAACCGTGCTAACAAAACACATACTATAACTCATTTGAAAGTAACTGAGGCCACAGGGCTGGGCATGGTGGCTCATGCCTGTAATCCCAGCATTTTGGGAGGCGGGGCAGGGGTGGTGGTGAGAGGATTGCCTGAGTCCAGGGGTTTGAGACCAGCCTGGGCAACTTGGGGAGACCTCGTCTCTACAATAAATCAAAAAATCAGCCGGACATGGTGGCGTGTACCTATAGTTCTAGCTACTTGGAAGGCTGAGGCAGAAGGATTGCCTGAGCCCAGCAGGTTGAGGCTATGGTAGCCATGAGCATGCTACAGCCTGGGCTACAGAGTGACACTCCGACTTAAAAACTCTTTAAATTTTTTAAAAGGATAAAAGTGACTGAGGCCTGGCACCATGGCTCATGCCTATAAATCCAGCTCTTTGGAAGACTGAGGCAGGAAGATGGTTTAAAGCCAAGAAGTCGAGAGCAGCCTGAGCAACAAAGTAAACCCCCTTCTCTACAAAAAATAGAAAAATTAGCCAAGCATGGTGGTGCACACCTATAGTCCCATTTACTCAGGGGGCTGAGGTAGGGGGAATTGCTTGAGCCCAGGAGTTTAAGGCTGTGGTAAGCTGAGATCATGCCACTGCACTCCAGCCTAGGTGACAAAGTGAGATCCTGTCTCTAAAAACATAAAAAAGTGAACTAAAGTCTCAACTTCTTTAAGAAACTGAAAGTGAAAGGGCCAGTCCCTAGATATCAGAAAAACCTAACACTGCCCTTTAATAACAGGAAGTAGGAGAGAACAAAAAGCCCATCAAATCCATTTTTCAATGTAACCTGTGGATCAACTTTTCCCTAAATGTGCTGTAAGACCAAATGCAACGGAACTAATAGGGAGCACAGTAGGCTTTCCGATTCCTGAGCGCCACTCCCTCCTACTGGTGCACTAGACTCTCCGGAGTTGGAGCTCAGGATTCAGAATGTTTAAACATGCTTCCCCAGGGAGCCCAGCACTCCCAATTGTCTCCAGTTCCTGCCTGTGTGGAAGTTCATTTTCCCACCAGAAGGGGGACAGGGAAAACAGGAGCAGATGAAACTCAGTCCTTTAAACCTTCTAGTTTTCTCTGAAGAACCTGAAACTGGGATGCTGACTACCTAGAATCTCTCTGAAGATTCCCAGTGTGGGGGTAAGAGCTTGGCTCTGGAATCGAGGGTCTGAGCCTGAGTCAAACTCAGCTAATCATCACCATTCGTCCCCAGGCAAGCCTTTCTTTGCCTCTCTCAGCTTCCTCGTTTGTAAAATGGGAATCCTGATATTAATGCCCATCATCTACAGGTCAGTTGCGCTAATGAAAGTAAAGAGTATACTTAATGCTCCCAGTAGAAAGCGTGGGGCAGAAGAACCAATTAAGAAAGTTGCTTTATTAGCTATTAACAATGTGACTTTAAAAGCAGCCAGGCTTAGTGGCTCAGTCTGTAATCCCAGCATTTTGAGAGGCCGAGACGAGTGGATTGCCTGAGTCCATGGTTCTAGACCAGCCCGGGCAACTTGGCAAGACCTCGTCTCTACAATATATCAAAAATTAGCCGGGCGTGGTAGCGTGCACCTGTAGTTCCGGCTATTCGGAAGGATCACCAGCACCAGGGCCCAGTGGGTCGATGCTGGGGTGGCCATGAGTGTGTCCCTGCACTCCAGCGTGGGTGACAGAGTGAGATTCCAACTCAAAACAAACAAAAAAAGCAACAGTGAGCATTGTAATCTTTTTCTAAGATGCCATGAATGATTCTTCTGCTTTCTAAAAATATCTTCTCAGGAACATACTTCAAATTTCATAATTAGAGACATATAATTTTGAATTCCATTTTTTATTTATTTTTGAGATGGGGGGATCTTACTCTATCACCCAGGCAGGTCTTGACCCCCTGGGTTCAAGTGATCCTCCTGCCTCAGCCTCCCAAGAAGCTGGGACTACAGTCATGTGACACCACAACTAGCTAGCATTTTTGTTGTTGTTGTTGTTTTGAGACAGGGCCTCACTATGTTGCCCAGGTTGGTCTGAATTCCTGCGCTCAAGCAACCCTCTTGCCTCAGCCTCCCACGCTGGACTTGAATCCATTTTATATACTGATGGGCAAGGTTTTTAGAACTAACTCCTCCTAAAAACCATGAAAAAAATGCTGGATAAAATAAATAAATAAAACATCATCTTAGAAGCATGGAAGAACTGACTAGAAAATAGAGAATTGCCAAACTGGGTGCTAGCATACCAGGTGGAGGGGGCAAAAAAAACATAAAATTATCTTTTGGAGGGCAGGCCCCTTGTAGTATAGGCTTCCCCCATTAGGTAAGTGTTCTAGGAACCTATCAGCATCAGTGTACCAACTAGCGTTGTTGTGAGAGGCTGTATTCAGTGATCTTTTTTTGGAGATTCTTTCAACGCATTTGCCCATTTCGTGATGGGTGATTTATGAGCACACCCACCCACACTGTGCTGGATGTTCAGCAGCCTTTGACCAAAAACGGCATGACCCCCTTACCCCACCCTTCCTATACACCTGATCTTACCCAAGTGACTTTCTTTTGTTTCCCAGATGAAAAAGGTCCTTAAAGGGAAATGTTTTGCCAATGTGGAAGAGGTGAAACAAAGCACAGCGGAAGCACTGCAGGGCATCAAAATGAATGAGTTCAGAAACAGTTTTGAGCAGTGGACGTGTCTCGACAGGTGTATTGCAGCAAATGGAAGGTGTGCTAAAGGTGACTAAAGGTTAAACATGTAAGAGTAAATACAAAATTTTGGGGGGTCCCCCTTGTAACTCCTGAACCTACAGAGAAGCAAGGGGAATTCCCACAAGCCAAGCCACTTCTGCCCTGAGGGTACTTGCTCATTCAGGCAACCTGGGCTTCAAAAGTCAAGATCTGACTGGCATAAGGAAAAACATAAATCAATACAATAGGACCAAAATTTAATAAGCTCTGAAGATGCATTTAAGAGTACAGAGATAAACACTTATGGATAATTGATTTTGGGAAAAGGTGCCAAGACAATTCAATAAGGAAAGAATATTTTTTTCAACAAATCGGGCTGGTACAACTGGATATCCACATAAAAAAGAATGACGACAGAGGCTGAGCTTGGTGGCTCACACTTGTAATCCCAGCACTTTGGGAGGCCAAAGCAGGAGGATTGCTTGAGCCCAGTCAGGAGTTCAAGACCAGCACAGGCAACATAGTGAGACCTTGTCTCTACAAAAAAAAAAAAAAAAAAAACTAGCTGGGCTTGGAAGCTTAGCCTATAATCCCAGCACTTTGGGAGGCCGAGGCGAGTGGATTACCTGAGCCTGCAGGTTTGAGACCAGCCTAGGCAACTTGGCAAGACCACATCTTTACTATAAATCAAAAACAAATTAGCTGGGCGTGGCAGCGCATGCCTGTAGTTCCAGCTACTTGGAAGGCTGAGATGGAAGGATCACCAGACCCCAGCAAGTTGACACTGGGGTGGCTGTGAGCATGCCACTGCATTCCAGCCTGGGCAACAGAATAAAATTCCAACTCAAAGAAAAAAAATTAGCCAGGCATTGTGGCACACACCCATAGTCCCAGCTACTCAGGAGGCTGAGTTGGAAAGATCACTTGAGCCCGGAGTTTGAGGCTGCAGTGATCCATCACTATGCCATTGCACTTCAGTTTGAATACCAGAGTGAAATTCTGACTCAAAAAAAAAAAAAAAAAACCAGATCAAGATGGAGCCTTATTTCATACCACGTACATCATGTATAAAAATTAACTCATGGTATGGAGACGGGGCAAGATGGTGACGGCATAGGTGAACTGCTATCAGTATTCTTTAGGGAATCTTTCTTACCTGTCTTTTTTCACTTCTTCCCAGCCCTGTGTCTCTCTCTCACCTGATAGTTGGGACCAAGACTGCAAACTGCTGAATAGACAGACTGTAAAGCAGAGGGAAAAGTGAACAAAACCAGAAGACCCTCATAAGGAAGAACAGGTCATTGCAGAAGAGAAATAAAAGCAACCCCACCTTCCCTCAAAAACAGAATTGAAGAGGGGGAGGGAAAGGGAGAAAAATCTACAGAAATGAAGAAAAACCAAAAGAAGAGTATGGGTCTCTCCCAGACGCCTGGGAGAGCAGACACTGAGAAAATTGACTTTGGAATACAAACAATGAAAAGTCCCCAGAATGAAGGGTCTCAAAATGCAAATGTAGATATCAAAACAATAATGGAGAGACTAAAAAGAATTGAGGAGACACAAGAAGAAACTAGGAAGGAGCTGATATCTGAGATAACAGTAATAAAGAATACTGTGAATGAAATAAATAACAAATTGATAAGCATGGAAAGCAGAATTACCCAAGCAGAAGAAAGAATCTCAGAGCTTGAGGACCAAAATATAGAAATAACCCAAACTCTTAAAAACACAGAAAATAAGCTAAAAAAGACAGAACAAAACCTTCAAGAGATGATGACTACCTC
>NW_007215128.1:0-629 GCF_000164805.1 Carlito syrichta
TATCTGCCATCCTGTAAGCATATCAATTTTTGCTAGTCACTCTTTTCTTTAACTCTTTGGGGTATGGTTTTACACTTCTTTTTCTGCCTCAAAGAGGGGCCCATGCTGGCACCACATGAAGTTTTCAGAAATGTTACGAGTGCTCCTCCCCTTCCCTCCAAGCCATCATGACCTCCTCTGCCCCCTAGTGCCCCCTCCAAAATCCTTTGTCTAAGCTTGCATATCTGAACCCCTGATGGTGTTCAGCAAAGTCAAGGGCTTTGCATCCACCAAGTCAGTGAATTCTCAACTCTTGAGCAAGTAATGGAGATTATGATTGGAACTTTGGGGGATGGGGAGGGAGAAGGCTGCCAGGATATTACTTTTCACTGCTCAGGTCTAGACTACCTTTCCAAAGATGCAATACACCTGTGCCTAGTCACACTCTAAGTTTGGATGTGGGCCCACTGGCAGTTGTTTTCTTAAGTGATATGAAGGTAGCCCTGGTGAGAGCAAGGCACCATCCTTTCCCCATGAGAAAACAGTTTCCTGAGAGCAGGGAGGGGCTGCCCCAGGTCGGGTAAAACTCCAGTGTCTCAGAGTTAGGGGAAGACGGGTGAGGCAAGGGCAGTTTCATGCTTTCCTTGAGG